>NC_063339.1:29949856-30039082 GCF_021869965.1 Rhincodon typus | reverse complement strand
TGCTGCTTGGCCTGCTGTGTTCATCCAGCCTTGCACCTTGTTGTCTCTGTTATAAGAGTAATAACTGTCTTTAATGAAATGTGAATAAAGTGCCATGAGATTCTCATAGGCTACTAACTTTATTTTGAAGGTAGAATGTAACTAAAAACATTTCATGCTAATGGTAAGTGAGGTAAACACATTGCTGATTTTGTCCTATAGTTCAAACCACTATCAGGCAACGAAGATTTAACAATCCCCTTAACTAAGACATCCCAAACATCACAATTCACATCCTTACAGTATCTGTAAAATCCCATTCCCCCCCAAAGCCCACTCAATACGTTCTGACCTTCAGCATAAAACCATTAGAAGAAATAACAAAAGCTTTAGTCTAGAGTCTTCCACTTCAGTAACAGTGAGCCATGACAATTCTCTGATCAAATAGTGAGAAGAATGTTGTGGCTGGGGACAGCAGACTCAAAGGTCCCTAGCTTATTGTTTTAGTTTCAGCTGAAGAAATTACAGAATGCTTTAAACTGAAAGAAATGAATGCCTGGCTCAACATTGGCTTTATTAGAGCAAAAAATTGATTTTACACAGAGAGAAACCCCCACTCAAATCCTTTTGTTTGACTCAGCAGAATTAATTATTGATAACAACATTGAGTCTTTTGAAACATTCATTTTCTGTAACATATACTAGCAGACAGAAATAGAAATCATCTGTTTCTGCATAGGAACAGAGGAGCACAGGATCAGGAGGAGGCTATTTGGTGCCTCATGTCTGTTCTTCCATATGATAAGATCAAGGTTTGTCTGTACCTTATTTTTATCTATTCATGCAGGCACTGTTTTATTTTTGAATATTTTGGTCCGGCAAAAATCTGTAACTCTCAAGATTAAATGCATTAGTTAAGATAGGTTACATCCCATTGTAGACTCACCAAACAGAAGAAAGATAGAAGGCTGTCATTGTGTACCTGAGTACATTATTTTGGTGATCTCTGTATATGGATCCCCAAATCTCTTTGAACCTCCAATATTACTGGAGTTTTGCCATTTAACGCTGGCATTGCTGTTATTGTCCAAAATTCATTACCTCAGACTTACCTGTATTGAAACCCATCATTTAGTCAATCATTGTCTCTTTGTAATCTTATGCCCTTATCTACCCTACTTACTATATACCAATTCTGGTATTATCAGTAAACATGCCTTTCTATTCTGTTACCTAAGTCACCATTAAATAGCTCCAGCACCAATAAACCACTTGTGAATTCATTCCAAATTAAATACATTCCTATTATTGCGCCTCTCTATTTCCTTGAAATTTTTTCCTAATTAACCTGTTCAGACATGTTATTACACACTTCTGGAACAATTGGGACTTGAAAGCAGGCATCCTGGCTCAGAGACAGGGTCACTACCACTACACCACACAAGTTCTTACAAACTATCTTCTACTAATATACCAATAGCTTTTGCTTCAATGTAGGAAGTATGATAGGTAAGACGGATGAACTTAAGATCCTGGATTAATGCATACAATTATGATGTTGCTCTCACAAAGACATGGTTGAAAGGGGGACAGGATTGGTAGCTTAAAGTTCTGCAATATTGATGTTTTAGACAAGATAGGGGAGGAACAAAAAGAGGTAGGGCAGTTGCACTACTGGTTAGGGACCATATCACAGCTGTGTTGAGGAAGGACACCCGGCAAGGATCTTGCAGCGAGGCATTATAGGTACAGCTCAGGAATAAGAAGGGAACGATCACAATGGTAGCATTGTACTACAGACCTCCCAGCAGCCAGCAAGAGATAGAGGAAGAGAAATGTAGTCAGATTCTGGAAGGGTGTGAAAATAACAAGGCTGTTCTGGTGGGTGATTTTAACTTCCCCCACATTGACTGGGCATCCCTTAGTGCCAGGGGTTTGGATGGGGTGCAATTTATTAGCTGTGTCCAGGAGGGTTTTTTGAAACAGTATATGGATTGTCTAATGAGAGAGGAGGCCATCCTGAACCTGGCATTGGGAAATGAGCCCAGGCAGGCAATCAAAGTTTCAAGGGGGGATCATTTTGGGAACAGTGGCCATAATGCCATAAGTTTTTGGATACTGATGGATAAGGACATGAGCGGACCTCGGATGAAGGTGTCAAATTAAGGGAAGGCCAACTATAACCAAATTAGGCAAGGATTGGAGAATATGGATTGGGAGCGGCTCTTTGAGGGTAAATCTGATGTGGGGATGCTTTGGGGTGGACAAAATCAGAAGTCATATGACACCAGATTATTGTCCAACAGGGTTTGTTTGAAATCATGACCTTTCGGTGCATTGCTCCTTCAACAGGTGAAGGGAGCAGAGCTCTGAAAGCTTGAGGATAAATCCACATCTGACATGTGGGAGTCCTTTAAAGACCAGTTGGTTAGAGTGCAGGACAGGTATGTTTCTGTGAATGACAGGATTTGGGAGCCTTGGATGAGATGAGGAATTATCAGCTCAGTCAACAAAAGGAAGCACACTAAGGTCAGGGCAACTAAAAACAAAGTCTTTGAAGCATATAGAGAAAGTAAGAAGGAGCTCAAATAGGGAATTAGGAGGGCTAAAAGGAATTGTGAAACACCCTTGGCTAACGGGGTTAAGGAGACTCCCAAGGCATTTTATACATGTATTAGGAGCAAGAGAGTAGCTAGGGAGAGAGTAGGTCCACTCAAGTACAAAGGAGGGAGGTTATGTGTGGAGCCAGAGGAAATGGATGAGATTCATAATGAGTACTTTGCATTGGTAGTCACCAAAGAGAGGCACATGAAGGATGTTGAGGTTAGGGAAAGGTGTGTGAATACTCTTGGGCAGGTCAACATAATGGATGAGAAATTGTTGCATGTATTGAAATACATTAAAGTAGGCAAGTCCTCAGGGCTAGACAGCATCTATCCTAGGATATTGTGGGAGGCAGGGGAGGAAACAGCTGGGGCCTTAACAGACATCTTTCTGTCCTCTTTGTCCGCCGGAGAGGTTCCAGAGGATTGGAGAATGGCTAATGTTGTTCCTTTGTTTAAGAAGAGAAATAGAGATAATTCAGGCAATTGCAGGCTTGTGAGCCTGAAGTCAGTGGTGGGGAAGCTTTTGAAGAAGATTCTGAGAGACAGGATTTATTCATATTTGGAAGCAAAAGGACTTACTTGTGATATGTGGCATAGGTTTGTGTGGAGAAGGTCATGTCTCACCAACTTGATTGAGTTTTTTGAGGAGGTGACAAGAATGATTGATGAGGGAAGGTCAGTGGTTGTTGTCTCCATGGATTTTAGTAAGGCACTTGATAAGGTACCTCATGGCAGGTTGGTACAGAAGGTAGAGTTTCATGGGATCCAGGGTGAGCTGGGTAGATGGGTACAAAACCGGCTTGGTAATAGAAAACAGAAAGTGACGGTGGAAAGGTGCTTTTCCAAATGGAGATCAATAACTCATGGTGTTCCGCAGGGATCAGTGCTAGGACCTTCATTGTTTGTAATATATAAAAATGATCTGGAGGAAAAGAAGTGGTCTGATTAGTAAATTCGCAGATGACACCAAAATTGGCAGAGTTGCAGATAGTGAGGAGGATTATTAAAGGATACAGCAGGATATAGATAGATTGTGAATTTAGGCAGAGAAACGGCAGATGAAGTTTAATCCGGACAAATGTGAGGTAATGCATTTTAGAAGACAAAATTCAGGTATGAATTACACAAAGAATGGAAGAACCCTTAGGAACATTGACAGAAAAAGGGATCTGGGCATACAGGTCCACAAATCCCTGAAAGTGGCAATACAGGTGGTCAAGAAGGGATACAGCATGCTTGCCTTCATCGGCCAGGCATTGAACATAAAAGTTGGCAAGTTATGTTACAGCTGTACAAAACAATAGTTAGGCTACATTTGGAATATTGCAAGCAGTTCTGGTTGCCACACTACCAGAAGGACATGGATGCTTTGGAGAGGATACAGAGAAGGTTTACCAGGATGTTGCAGTCTGGAAGAATTTAGGTATGAAGAGAGGTTAGATAAACTTGGATTGGTTTCATTGGAAAGACAGAGGCTGAGAGGTGACCTGATAGAGTTCCTCAAAATTATGAGATGCATAGATAACGTGGACAGTCAGATTATTTCCAAGCTGGAAAGGTCAACTACAAGAGGACACAGGTTCAAGGTGAGATAGGAAAAGTTTAGGGGAGAGGTGCAAGGAAAATTTTTCGCACAGAGGGTGGTGGGTGCCTGGGGTGCACTGTCAGTGAAGGTGGTAGAAGCAGCCATGTTAGCAACATTTCAGGTGTATCTTGATAGACACATGAACATGAAGCAAACAGAGGCATAGATACCATGCATGGGCAATAAATAATGGGTCCAAATAAAGACTAGGAATCATCACAGGCTTGGTGGGCCAAACAGCCTGTTCCTGTGCTGTATTGTATTAGATATTGTATAACTTAATATGCCTTCACCTTGCTGTTTTAATTTCAACTAACATAGAATCATATCAAATGTCCTCTGGAAGTTTGTCTCAGGTACCTCCCGAACATTTCCCTGCCAGCACTCTAGTATTCTTCTCTAAAATTACCTTAAGTTAATTAGTCATGGCCTATATTTTCCAAATCAATATTGGTTCTCTCTAATCAGCTCAAATTTCTCAAGTGTACAATCAACTGAACAAATATGGGCTATGGTGAAAAATCTGGGAGAATTTTGTGAGAAGTCCAGTGAGGTGTTTGTCGATGTCAGGAACAGTTAGTTGCATTTTCCAACAGAGATCAGGCAGTGAGACAAGTTTCTTACGCGGCAATGGTGAGATGTCAATTAAGGAGATCTTTGCTTGGTGTCAGCCTAATGAACTGTACATCTCATTAACATGCAACCTCCTATTCTACCATTCACTCTGAGGAAACTAGACACTGAGAACACCTGATATGAATGTCTGAGTAGCTATCTGGTGACCAGTTTACCACTTGCTTTTCCAGACTGTTATATTGGACACTGAGCACCAACATCTCAGGGGGAATTCCATGGGCAGCAGCCATGCAAACCTTATGTTCATGGATGCTGGTATGCAAGATGTGCCATTGATATACTCGCACAATGTTGCTACACCTCAACACTACACTTTGGAGTGCATTGGCAACTATCTCTGCAATGCTGTTGCAATGATCCTTTGTGTAGAAGGACCGACATCCAGCTCACAGACTGGAGCAGGGAACATGGAAGGGCCACTTACTTGTTCTCTTAGTGCTCAGTCACTGATGCCAGGGCTTTTTGCATTTTGCCACTTCCGCCAAGGCTTAAAGGCTCAAAGCACTGTTTTATTGCCTCATGATTTAGCACTGACATAATCCAGGCAGTTTGTAACAGTTATTAGTAGTCAGCAGTCAAGGACATGGACATGTTGCTGTACGTCACTGTACTACTTCAGTCTCAAATCTGCGCTATGTGCACACATGCTAAACACACTGTATATGCTTCAAGCAAAAAGACACATCTCAAAGTCTTAGGGGAGTAGTCCTTGCTGATATCCTGGAGACATTCATTTTTCAAGGAATCCCAACACAGTAAATCAAGAGCAACTGCCGATATCAATCAAGGGGCTTGGACGCGTTCAAACTTCCAGTTCGATGCTAATGGTCACAGGGTCCGTATGTCTTCAGTGTGAGATGTGAGTCACAGTTAGCTCTGTGGATGCATTGCAGCTAACCCAGTCAATCATGGGAACACAGTCAGGGAGCCGTATAGATATACCAGTCAGGGGTCTGATCCCTCATCGATCAGGCTCTTCTAACCACGTCGCTCAAGTATCTGGGACACATTCAGACCAGGGGTTCCAAACACTGAATGTCAAGAGAGGAATTATCAGCAGCGTCTATTGCTTTGAGAGGGAGGCCAGTGAACCTAATGGTGAGGAGTGGAGGCAGAATTCAAGGTTGAGAAAGGGATAACAAGAGTGAAGGGGGAACTCAATATATCAATGAGGGAGATGATACAGTATACTAGAGTAAGGGGTCATGTGGGAGAGGAGGTCATCAACAGTGGGCCACATCCTGACTTCCAGGGAAGTGGGGTGAACTGTGAACTACAAGACCTAACAGGTTCACCTCATTTGCCTGGACTGGGGGGAAAGCTTGGCAGACACAGACTCAGACAGACAGTTTAGTTGGAGGCTTGAGGAGATGCAACATCTATGGGCTTGACAGGGAGTGCTATCAAGAAAGATATTACACTTGGAGGTTCATCTGCACTGCAAGGCAGATCCTGGAACTTGGTTAGAGACAAAAAGTAACTGCAGATGCTAGAATCCAAGGTAGACAAACAGAAGGCTGGAAGAACACAGCAGACCAGGCAGCACCTCGAGGAAAGAAGAAGTCAATGTTTCAAGTATTACCCTTCTTCAGGACTGGATGTGGGGGTAGGGGAGCTACAGATAAAGACGGGGAGCAGGGTAGCAAAATGGTTGGCACCGACAGTAGGTATGATGTGGGTGGTCAATGCGAGGGATGAATCTGGTTGGGAGCTGGAAGGGAGGGTCAGTAGGTGGAATAGAAAGGAAGAGGCAGGGCTGGAAAGGGAACCAGGAGATGGCTGGGAAGGTTATTTGAAATTAGAGAACTTTCTGTCAAAAGAGCAACCACTGCTGCCTTCCGTATCATGCAGGGTTAGAAGCATACGGGGTGGTTGTAGGTGAGAGAGAGTGAACTTTTTTTTATTCACTAGTGCGACATTGGCATCACTGGCTGTCCAGTATTTATTACTTGTGCCTAGCTGTCCTTGAGATGGTGGTGGTGATGAGCTGCCTTCTTGAACTGCTGTATACCAGGTAGGTAGAACCACAATGCTGTTAGGGAGGGAAATCTAAGATTTTGACCCCACGACACTGAAGGAATAACAATATGTTTCCAAGTCAGGATAGTGAGTGGTTTGGAAGGGAACTTGCTTTCTGCTGTCCTGGGTTTGGAAGGTGCTGTGTAAGGAACCTTGGTGAATTTCTTGTAGATAGTACGCACTGCTTCTACTGAGGGAGTGGTACAGGGAGTGGGCACTTTTGGATGTGCTGGCAATCAAGTGGGCTACTTTGTGCTGGATGGTGTCAAGTTTCTTGAGTGTTATTGGAGCTGCACTCATCCATCAACTCCTAATTGGTGCCATTTAGATAGTGACAGGTTTTGGAGAGTCAGGAGGAGAGTTCCAGGTCATTATGTCTCACTATCTAAAAAGGTTCAGCCTTACTTCTCTGCTTCATCTCTGAACCAAAGCATAAATCTAATATAAAGGGGAATACAGGCATCACTCACTAGGAAATCTAGTCAATAAACCAAGAAACAAAGTAATGAATCTCTGGCGTGTCCATATTTCAGTTCCAGGTAAAATTCAGTCTCTAGTTCTTCCTGCTGTTTGCAAACAATGGACACCAGTGCATTCTGACCAATCAGTGTTTTACTTTCACAGCTGGTAACTAACATTAGAAAGTACCAGTCTGAAGTTACATACTTGAAATAGCTGCTGATGGTTTATTAGATGATCAAGTTTAAATACAGAGGTTTCAATGGGATATAATGTGCTAAATGTTTTGGGCACTTGAATGTGCTTCACTGGATTACAATAAAATGAGGTTCTGATTCACTGACAGCTTCTGCAGAAATCCATTGTCACTGATTGACAGGTCTTGGGGAAGCTTATTTATGAATGCAATTTATTCATAAATGAAAGCAGTTTGGATGATAGAAAGCTAGACTAACAAAAACTGTCAGAATGACATTATCTAAATTAGACTTAGAACTACACAGTATAATAGTGGCATCTCCTGTTCCAGCTTCATTAGAAATTAATGAATTTTATTCCAAAAATAGAAAATGCTGTCATCTACTTGCTATTTAGCATAGCTGCCATGTGTAATTCATAAGGTTTAGAATCTGAAATATTCATTATAAAGTAGGTTTTAAAAGTGTTTTAAACCACTTTGCATAGGTATATTTATTGGTTTTGGTTTTTCTGTTACTTTGCCTATCAATTTTATTTTTGTCTGCCAGCAATCCAAGATATAATATATTACATGTCAATTGACCTACTCCTTATATGTTTCCTCAATAATGGCTTCCAAAATCCTCGGAGACAAGATGAAATAAATATAGGAAATGACTGCAGTTTTAATGGTTTCCAACCTCCAGCTTCATATAATTCAGTTCAATTGATCATAGTTAATTCTTAATCATGGATACATTGTAGTGTGTTGCCAACTTCAGTTGCTGAATTAATAACATGATTGCCATAGAAATATATATGTGTTATTGTTGAAATGTATTTTGTGAAATATACATTATTATCCAATGTACATCACAACACTTCCCTTTTTTCTAATGGAAATGGCTACAATAATATGAGAAATAATACAAGTTTAGAGAGTTATATAAAAGGAAAATTATCTGTTGACACAGCACAAAATGCCTTGTGGGGTTGGTGATGAGGAATATTACCAACAAAACTAAGTAAAATCCTTCACGCTATCTGTGGCGATACTATGGCAATAACAGGTGTATTTTGTCCTTTTTTTTAATGAAGAAAGGTTGAGAAGAGATGCCAAGCAATCTACTCCAAAGCCAATAAAGTATACAGCTTGTAAGGCCTTTGTTTTTTTTTAAGTAGGAACAATAGAAGCAGCCTGAATGGGTGGGGTAAACCTCACAGAACTAGGAATTTTTTTCAGTTTTAGCCTTCAGTAGTACTTGCTGGAGTCTTGAAGATGGATGTGGAAGCTCTTATTCCTCTTCCTGTTACACATAAAAGCTGGGCTACTCTTTCTACTGCTAGAGTTGTTTCATGTTAGACAATCTATTTTACTGAAGTCACCTTTGCCAAGGGTGTATTTATGGGATATTACTATATTGGAACAGTTAGTTAGCAGTAGTTAATATATATAGCATTTTGTTAAGCATTTCGACAGAGGTACACTTAACCCAATTCTTCTCTTTCATTTTTATTTTGTCTGTATTTTAATTATAGTGTGTGAATAAATTGTGTTTTCTTTCAAGCCTGGTTGATTGACCAAATAAATTGCATTCAGAACACAATGCTTTACATTTAGCTTTAAAATAAGAAAAAGCTACAGTCTAGACTATCTTCTTAATACATTTTGAGAGGGTCTGGTTCTGGTCCATTGCAAATTTGGGGCTCTTGTTGGGATAAAAATCTCTAATTTCAGATTGGGTTTAGGATTAGTGAACTCAAAGGCAGTGACTGGCAAGTGTTGGTCTTCTCTTTTTGCGAGTTGAATTTGGTTGGTTTAAACAGGGTGCACCTTTTGTAGTAATGGCTCTTTCAGTTGCTAAATGTTTCCTCGGAGTGGAAGAAGTCACTTTGGGAGTTTTATAGCAAACATTTGTGATTGCTGGAAATGACATCGCAATCATTGGAAATGGCTAAAATTCAATTGCAAATGAAGCATCTTGTCAATGAAAAGGAAATTAAACAGTTTGAATTATGATTGATAGCAAAAGAAAGAAAAGGAAAGGAAGGCCCTAGCAGAAGAAAAGGAGAAAGAGAGAGTTTTTGAACTTCAGAGGTTGAAGCTGAAAACTCAAAGTCAACTTAAAATGGTGGAGATAGAGGTGAAAAGTAGGAATGCTGATGAGGACAATGATGGACAACTTTCCTATCGTAGCCAAAGGTGTGGTGAGGATCTGTTTGAACATTTCCAAAGGATGCCTAAGTTTGATGAGAAGGATATAGAAGCCTTTTTCATTTCATTTCTGAAAGTGGCTAAACAAATGAAATGACTGACGACCATATGGGTATTGTTGATCCACATAAGCTTGGTAGGTAGAACTAGTGAGGTATTTGCATCACTATCACTATGATGAGGTGAAAACTGCCATTTTGAGTGCATATGAGCTAATGCCAGAAGACAATATTTCATGAATCTAAGGAGGGAACCTGGTCAAACATACATAGAGTTTAAAAGGATCAAACAAAGTAATTTTGATAGGTGGATAAGTGTGTTGAAAATAGATCAAACATATGACACTCTTAGAGAGACAATTATTTTGGAGGTGTTCAAAAATTCACTTCATGAAGTAATGAGAACTCATGTGGAAGAGCAGAGTTAAAACTGCAAGATTAGTTGCAGGACTGGTAGCTGAGTACAAGTTGGTTCATAAATCAAAATTTGGCTTCTGACATCAATTTAAATCTGTGAGGGATAGAAATTGGGGAAAAAAGAAATCCTCAGGTGGTAAGGGAAAAGGAGATCATATTGACAATGGTGAAGATAGTTTACCACAGGGTAAAAAGTACACCCGTAAGGGAGAGAGAGGAGTAATAAAGCTCAAGTATTTTCACTGTAATAAAGTGGGCCACGTGAAGTCATAGTATTGGTGATTTAGAAAAAGCACTCGTGGTTTAGAAAAAAAACATTGATGTGGGAAAACAGGAGAAGCCAATGAGTTTTGTTGGAATAGTAAAGGAAAGTATTGTGGAAGCAAAAAAGCTGCAAAAGAATATACAACCTAATCAGGGGTTTGTTGAGAAGAAACTGCCAAATTTCATTAAAGAATTGATTTGCATGGATAAGGTTTACTCATATGTGCCAGGAAGAGGAGGTAAAAAAATTAAGTTTTTTAAAAGATACTGGGGCAAGTCAATCTTTGATGTGGAGAAATGAGGAGATGTGTAATTCAGAAGGAGTATCGCCAGAAAAAGTGTTAATATTTGGAATTCATGGTGAGAAGAGCAGTGTTCTGTTATATAAAGTGAGGTTGGAAAGGTCAGTGAAAAGTGGTGAAGGGTGGTAAGAGTAATAAAGAAATTCTCAGTTCCAGAAATACAGCTTGTCCTTGGTAATGATATAACTGGATCACAGGTGGGAGCAATGCCTATTGTGGTTGAAAACCAAGAGCAAAATCAGGCAACTGAGGTATTACAAAATGTATATCCTAGGATATTTTTCCTGACTGTGTAGTAACAAGGTCACAAAGCCTCACGTGGAAACAGGAGGCGAAATCAGAACTATGTTTGATCAAATGGTTGAGAAAAAACAAGAACACGTGTAGGACAAAGCAAATATTTTTATTTTAGAGAAATTAGCTGAATTACAAGATAAAGAGGGAAAACTAAAGGAGTTGTATCAAAAAGCATACACAGATAAAGAATCTAAGTGTATCCCAGAATGCTACCATCTTAAAGCTAAAGTCATGACGAGGAAATGGAGACCATTACATATTCAGGTGGATGAAAAATAGGCAGAAGTTCATCAAGTTGTTTTACCGGTGGGTGAAAGGATGGAGATGTTGTGGGTAGCACATGAATTACTATTAGGAGGTCATCTGGGAGTAAGGAAAACTCAAGCCAAAATACAAAACATTTTTATTGGGCTGGACTGCATAAGGATGTGGTTGAATTTTCCCAGACATGTCATACGTTTCAGGTAATTGAAAAACCTCAGGCAGTAAAAAAACCACCACCCTCAATACCAATTCCTGCATTTCAGGAACCTTTTACAAGATTGCAAGATCAACTGATTGCTAACACCTCTATCTAAAACAAAATGTGGGAATCAGTATTTGTCAACCATAATGGATGGGTCAACTAGATTTCCAGAGGCCATTTCATTATGCAGTATCATGGTTAAAAAGATTGTAGAAGAGTCATTCAATTTTTTCACCAAGTACAGATTACTCACAGAGATACAATCAGATCAAGGGTCAAATTTTACATCAAAGTTATTCAGGGAAGTTATGGATAGCTTAGGAATAAAACAACTCAAATCCATTGTGTACCACCTAGAATTGCAGGGAGCATTAGAACAGTGGCATCAAACTTTAAAGACCATGTTGACAGCTTATTATCAAGTCTATCCAGAGGATTGGGATAAAGGAATTCTATTGTACTTTTTTGCAATTAGGGATGCACCTAATGAATCAAATAAATTCAGTCCATTTAAATTAGTTTTTGGGCATGAAGTGAGAGGACCACTAAAATTAATTAAGGAGGAATTGCTGAGTCAGAATTCAGAGACCACATATTTGGACTATGTATCAAATTTTAGTGAAGATTATATACAGAGATGAGTTGGCTAGACAGCATTTGAAAGTAACACAGCATGTGAAGAAACAGGAAGCAGACAAGAAATCAAAAATTTGCAATTTTGCTAATGGAGATAAAGTGTTAACGTTATTCCAAGTGGTATATGAACCTTTAAATGCAAGTTCCAGTTCCCAGGAAGGGTCACCGGACCCGAAACACTAACTCTGTTTTTTTCTTCACAGATGCTGCCAGACCTGCTGAGCTTTTCCAGCAACTTCTGATTTTGTTCCTTTAAAGGCAAGGTCTAGTGGGCCTTATCAAATCAAAAGGAAATTGAGTGAGGTGAATTATTGAATAAAAACATTAGATGGGAAACAATCTCACAGAGTGTGTCATGTGAACGTACTCAAAAGGTATTTTTATAGGGAAGGAAAGCAAAAGAAGAATGCACCATTGGTTACAGCATAGCATGAAAATCTAAGTTCAGAGGATTCTGAATTGGACATTCCTCTAATTAAATTGGACAATGAAGGACTCTCAAAAATGGGGACAAATTATTGAGTTACCTTCCAGAGGAAAATCAAAATTACCTGAAATAGTTATTAAAATCACATCGGGAGATATGTGGGAATAAACTAGGAAGTACTAATCTAATTATGCATGATGTAGATATGTAGATATAGGAAATGCTGTTCCAATTAAGCACTACTCTTATAGACTTAACCTTCTAAAAGTGGCACAGGTTCAAAATGAGATTGAACACATGTCCAAAAAAAAAAATGAAAACGAGTTGCAACTAATGGAGATCACCCATAATCTGGAGCGAAAACCAGATAGTACCCAATGATTAAGTGTGGACTATCCCAAAATCAATGCAGTTACAAAATTGATTAATGTCCTATTCCACATTCAGAATACAGTATTGTGAGGGTGGGACAAGCAGCATATATTTCAAAGTTGAACTTACTCACAGGATACTGGCAGGTACCTTTATCCGAAAGAGCAAAGGAAAGTTTGGCTTTCATGATCCCAAATGGACTGGACCAGTTTCAAATCATGCCATTTGGTGTGAAAAATGCACCAAACACATTTCAAAGACTAACCAATCAAGCTATTTCTTGCTTACCCAATTATGTGGTGTATATCAACAATCTGGTGACTTTAAGCCACACATGGAAGGAACATTTGGATCATCTATTGCAATTGTTCAATCACGTTCAGGAGATGGGCTTGGTGATAAACCTGGTTAAGAATGAGATTGCAAAAGCCCAAGTTGTTGGACATGGACAAATGGCCCTACAGGATGCGAAAACAAAGGTTATTTTGGAGTTTCCCATACCATCAATGAAGAGAGAAGTTTTATGATTCCTGGGACTGAGACATTTTTCAGACATTATATCAAATTTTAGCAGTGTCATTGCTCCACTGACTGACTTGTTGAAGAAGCGCAGAAAATGTCAGTGGACAGAGGAATTTGACAGAAGGCAATTGACAGCCTTAAAGCTGAGTTAACCATTGTGGTTGGTTGGCTTACTGAGCTGGTTCGTTGTTCCGCAGACGTTTCATTACCCTGCTGGGTAACGTCATCAGTGCAGCCTCCAGTGAAGCGCTGTTGTGTTTTCCCGCCTGGTATTTAAACTCTGGTGTCCATTGAATTGGGTTACCTCACTTCTGGTTTTCCTTCACAGTGGAGTATATATAAGGTCTAGCTCTATGTGTATGTTGATGCCATCAACAAACACATTGAGTTAGACCCCATACGTACACCACTGCAAAGAAAAGCCGGAAATGAGGTAATAAAATCCAACAGACCCCAGCATTTGAATAACAGGCGGGAAAACACAACAGCACTTCATTGGAGGCTGCACTGATGATGTTACCCAGCAGGGTAATGAAACGTCTGCGGAACAACAAACCAGCTCAGTAAGCCAACCAACCACAACATCCACAATCCGAGCTACAAATCTACTTAAGAACCTGTGTTAACCATTGCCCCAGTGTGGGCCACATCTAATTACACAAAGCCATTCGAGGTGGCTATCAATGCGAGTGTTGTGAGTGTCAGTGTTGCAAGAAGATGACAAGAAGATCAAAAGATCTATTGGGTATTTTTCCAGAAAATTGCCTGATGAAAATTGAGTAATCAACAGAACTAGTCCATAAATGAGAAGGAGACCTTGAGCTTGGTGTTGGCGTTACAACATTTCAACATTTATATTACCGGTAATGTGTCTGAGACAATTGTATGTATTGATCATAACCCCTTAAAGTTTTTGGAAAAATTTAAGGATGAAAAAAAAGGGTAAAATACACCTCTTAAAGGCATAGTATCATCACACATCACTATCCACAAAGGGAAAAATGTAGCGATCAAATATATAAATAGTAACTAGGTAACACAGAACTTGAGTATTGCTGTAAAAAAACACATTTTGTTAAAGTTCTTCATCTTGCACTCATCAGAACATTTCACAAGAATACAAATTCAAGGGGAAAGTAAGTCCAGGCAGGCAGTATTAGCACAGTCAGTGAAGTGGTTCATTTGATTTTAGTCCAGGTGGTTGGCCACTGGCAGTCTGGCACTCGGTTCTACTTGAGTCCAGGGATCCATGCCCTTGTAGACCAGGAATCGGGTCACAGTCAGTCCTGAAGGCTAAATGAGATCAATCCTGAGATTATGGGTATGATGCTATAGAGACAGCAGTCTAGAGGGTCAGAATGTTTACTGTTATGAGAGCTCTCACTGCACCTGAAGAAGGGGCTGTGCTCCGAAAGCTTTGTGTGATTCCAAATAAACCTGTTGGATTGTAATTTTGGTGTCATGTGACTTCTGACTTTGTCCACCCCAGTCCAATTCAGCACCTCCACATCATGATGATCTGATTATGCTGCTAAGGTCGGCAGGACTTAACACGACAACATAAACTCCTCTCCATAACCATCTCTCCTCCCTCGCTGTCTTTCTGTAAATATCAGTGCCTTATCTCCATTCTTTACAAGTGGGCTGAGATCTATAACATCTGAAAACCACATTTGGTTTTGTCAATACAGCCTTCTCCATTGATATTACCAAAACGTATGTTCAAAGTAAATGTGCTTATGATAGTGATGCAGTAAAGTATATTTTTTGGCTCAGCTAACATTTTGCTGGTGTTGGTCTAGGAAGAGATGCTTTGGGGTTGAGTAGGTGAAGTAGATTATCAAAAGAAGTCTGGTTTGTTAGACTTTTTGTTCATTAAACTCAAGAGTATAGCACTATTCAACAAAACCTATTTACGAGAATCTTAGTTTG
This sequence comes from Rhincodon typus, assembly GCF_021869965.1. Lineage (NCBI taxonomy): Eukaryota > Metazoa > Chordata > Chondrichthyes > Orectolobiformes > Rhincodontidae > Rhincodon > Rhincodon typus. The sequence goes on along the minus strand of NC_063339.1, from coordinate 30,023,772 downwards.
TAGGGTAATTGAACTACCTGACCAAACAGAGGGTATCTTATATCTTATATTCATTCTATATAATTATAGAAATATTGATGCATCGTTTCCATGCCAAAGCACTATCCAGCCAAATACATTTTGCTGCACTTTCTCATATCCTTCAATACAGTCGGTTCTGATTTACGTGATAGTTCCGTTCTCATGCGATGTAAGAAAACCGTGCATTAGCCACGCCATTTAAACTAAAGGGGCCGTAATCACGTTATAGTCAATATAGATATGAAAAGTTCGCATTCTACAAATAGCGGTCTAAATTCTTCAATTGCATTAAAGCCAATTCGTGTTGAAGAAACATGGATTATAGCAGAACTGATTGTATTTTTCTTCTTCAAATGTCAAATAAATTCCTAGTGGACAGAGTATTTGAATCAACCATACTATATTGAGGTCATCTTTTGTATGAAACATCCCTTCTTCAATGTTTATTGTATTAACCATGATTTGAAGCTCATTTTCATCACAACATCCACCAATAATACCACAAACATAAAATATTAAACATAAAGTATAAGCTTCTGGGCTAAATGCATCTATAAGTGCAATGTTGCAAAAGCATGCTCAGCAGATGGAAAAGATATTTTTGTTATTTGTACTGACAGATATCCTTTCTAAGAGTCAAATTTTAAACTATTTTGGTTTAACCTTCTGGCTTTGATTGCTTCCTTCCTAATGTAAGTTGACAGATGAAAGTTTCCGGCTGATAACACTGAACGACCTTTGTTGGGGAGCAAACAACTTTATTAATACTTCACAACTTTTCCAACAACAATACAACAAATATTTCTTATTTTTGGTCCAGAAATATCATTGTTAACCGTATTGTGGATTGTATAGGGATTGGTATATGCATGAAAAATGTAGAATGGGTGTGCAGATTCATTATGCTATATGAACTACTCCCCATGATGAAGGTTGCTGCTGAGCCTGTTTAGTTGTGTGTTGTCGAGAAAAACCATTTCCTGGTCTAACTAAAAAAGAGTCTTTTATAGTTTGCAAGATATAGTTTATCATGTTAGCAACTAATTACAGGTTATGTTGATGTGATAGGCATTGTTACAGAGCCTTTGAGGAGCATCAGATATTAGGTCTCACTCCTTTGAGGCCCTAAGTTATAGAGTCATAAAGCCATGCAGCATGGAAATAGACCCTTAGGCCAACTCGCCTGCGCCGACCAGACACTCTGAATCTGACCTAGTCCTATTTGCCAGCATTTGGTCTCTATACCTTAAAACCATTCCTATTCATATAACCATCCAGATGCCTTTTAAATGTTGTAATTGTACTTTCTCTACACCACTTTCTCTATCAGCTTGTTCCATACACACATCATCCTCTGCATGAAAAAGCTATCCGTTATGGCTTGTTTAAATCTTTGCTCTCTCACCGTAAACCTATGTCCTCTAGTTTTAGACTCTTTCACCCTTGGACTAAAGCCTTGGCTATTCACGCTATTCATGCCCCTTATGAATTTAAATCTCTATAAGGTCACCCCTTAGCCTCTGATGCTCCAGGAAAAAAAAGCCCCAGCCTATTTCAGCGTCTCCATATAACTCAAACCATCTAGACCTGGCAACATCCTTGTAAATCTTTTCTGCAGCCTCTCAAGTTTAACAAGATCCTTCCTGTAGAAGGGCGACCAGAATTGTATGCAATGTTCTAAAGCTGGCCTCACCAATGTCCTGTACAGCCGCAACATGAGTTTCCCTGCCCAAAATCATTTTGGAAAGTACACTGATCATATAGGTATAGGATCTTGTCAATTTAAGTACTTACGCAATATTCCAACTCTCCATTTCCTGCCACTCAACCAATTTCCTGTCCATGTCAGTAATTTGCCTTCACTTCTGTGGGCTTCCACTTAACTAACAGCCTCTTACATGGGACTTTATCATAAGCCTTCTGGATGTCCATAAAAACAACATGCATCAACTTACCTCTGCATCTTGGATCACAAAGTGTATCCAAGTCGTTCTTCGGATTCAGTTAAATGTAGTTAAGAAAAGACTCAACAACACAAATTTACTTGAATATGAACATTTATTAAATAAATTAGAAAAGAATGAAAAAGAAAGGAACATTTATTAAGTAAATAAAAAGTTTGGAAAAGAAAGGAGAAAAACAATGAGCCTCATGCCCTTCTGCCTGTTGGAGACCCTTTGATCGAGGACTGGTCTAGAGGTTTAGATCATTCCTGGCGCCACCCTGAACCAAGGTGAAGCCCAACAACTCGGAACGAAACTCTCTCTCTTATAAAGTGTAATGAACAGCAAGTACAGAAAGTACAGAGAAACAAGCTGATTGTGCTGTCTTCGGCACATATAGGAATGTTCACAGGACTCCTTCAAGGTCATGCAACTTGTGGAATATCATCATCAATTTTAGCCCATCCTATAAAATCCACCCTGGTGATATTTGACAGCGCATTTTACAATATTAAATTCAGACACAATTCAGCGACCGCCACACGAGAGTATGTAGCCTATGCCAGAAGATTAAAACTACAATGAAAATAACCATCATCAATATGAATAATATAACAATAGGGTGTATCATAAAATTAATGATCACAGTGGCCTTTGGGGACCAACCCTTAAATATATGCCACCAGTGATGTACAGTCAAGGCCATGATGGAATCAGAAAATCATGTTAACATTGCCTCTAATGGGGTCAAAATTGAGAGGATCCCACAGAGGATTAGCATTTTCATGCTTACGCTAATAGCAGTAATTTGCTTAATTATGGTTGCCACGCAACCGCATCACATATATTTACATGTGACCTTAATCAATTCCGGCTCCCATCCTGGGGCCGAGGATCCCATTCCTGCTAAGGGCCCACAAAACGTGAAATAGGGGGAGAGGGAAATAAAGAGAGTGCCAGGCTAGCTGGCTGTTCGTTAATTCCTTCTTATTCTGGCATTTGGATCTTTCTTTGCACTTTAATTTTAATCACTGCTGCCACTGGGTATGTGACTAATCTTACACTGGGTTTGGGTGTCCTGGCTTGGGTAGCTTCCTGTTCATCCTGTAAACTAGTTCTGGTGGACTCCAGTTGGAAGCTTTCAAGAACAGGAGCATTGTGATGAAGGGTCTTATGTTGAATTGTACTATCACTCAAGGTTATAAAGCATCATCTTGCCCATGCCATCAAGGCATTTTTACTGTCAGTGTAGATGTTTACTCTTTGCCTTTTTCCTATCTGGAGGGTGGCCGTAAGTACTTTTAGTTAGGCTACCTGGGCGGAGTGACATCCTTCTATCATCCCTCCTGCCAAACATTCCCCTTTCAAGTTAACCACAGCCCACCCTGTCCGAGCCTCACCATCATAGTACTTCCATACCCCATCTACAAACATGCGTTTCACATCTGGCCCCTCTAGTGGCTCTTCCTTAACTCGACCCTGACTCTCTTCTTCCTGCTCCATGAGGGAGAAACAATCATGGGCCTGTCTTTCCTGATTCACATAGTTTGCTGGGTTCTGTCTATTATCTTTAACACTTCCATGTGCTTGTCTCCTGGCAACAGTGCAGCTTCCCATTTGGCTCGCTGACTGTCCGTGACGCCTCTCAGTCTGCCAGCTTCGAATAGCTGGACCATACTATGTGGGGAGTGTAATATCACCTTCCCTAGTTGGGTCAAGTGGGGAAGGATGTCGTTAGTGGCTAGGTAGAACATTGGATAGTCCAAAGACACAAGTGCTGTCCCATCATGGCCAGATTGATTTTGCCTGAGGCCAGAGCTTGTCTCCATGACTCTGTAGTATTACTGCAGACTGATTGCCATTGCTTTCACTACAAGAAAGGTGAAAGGGCTTTTTCAGATCAGCGAGTCGTAGCGCTGGTGCAGAGGCCAGTGTCTGTTTGATTTGGATAAAGGTCATCGCCTGCTCGGGTCCCTAATCAATTGTCTCTGAGCTAGCCTGCCACCCTTTAGTAAGGTCTTGCAGGAGTCTGGCTAGTTCGCTGTAATTTTCTACAAAGTTCCTGCAATAGATAAATAGTCCTAAGACTTGTCTTAGCCCTTTAACATTAACTGTTTTTTTTTCATTTCCGATACTGCCATCTGACTGAGGTGACCAGAGTATCACCTACACTTTTTCAGTTAATCTATTTACATAATTCGCTCTAAAATTCTGTATATGCTTGATTCAGGCTCCTTAATTTGTGTTTTTTTTAATTCTCCTGTTCCCTATCCACAGATCACCTTACCCAATACCAGTAAAACAACACCAAAATTTCTCCAGCTCTCTTCATCTGTATCTATCTTGGGGGTACTTCTTCAATATGCTTCTTTAATTTGCTAATTTTGTAAATGAATGTGTCATTGTGTGGTAACTACCTCTACATGCAAGTAGCCTCATTTAGCTACAAAATTCATGGTATTAAACAATACAGCTCTAACGTTCCTCAGGCTTTGCCTTCAGCTTATGCTTCCCACCTTTTATATTCCCAGGGGCTCCCTCACTAGAGACTCCTCCACTACCTGAATCTTAGTTCAGCCTTCTTTCACATACACTAGCTGTCCTAACATATTAAACACTGGGTCCACGCATCGTACAAATGCTCAAGATGTGGTATCTGTATGTCATCTGTTGGGCCCTTTCACTCAGTCTGCTATTACTCCTCCCAGAGTCCACATTCTTTCATTTTGGTAACATTTTGACACAATAGCAATCACAGTATTTATTTTGATTGTAATTCTTTTCACATCCCTTTCACTAATGCTACTTTCATTGTTTTACAGTCAGTTTCTCTATAGATTATGTGTCAGTGTCTTATCACTTAAACTATGTTTTCGTACTCCCCCAAGCCACTAATCTTTTTGTCAAGTAAGTGTACATGTCTGAGACCCATTCTTCAGTGCATGTCTTTTTTTACCGTGTATTCCCTCATGTTTGTTACCTTTGAGACAACATTCACTTTTACACACTTACATCAGTATCCCAAGACTATGTCATGCATTCTTGACTCCCACGTGATCTTATCAAATGGTCTATGAGGTTTTACTTATCTCTCCATGTATGGTCCCGATGCCTCAGGTAGTGGCTTGATCACCAATTTAGTCTTTCTTAAAATGAAAGGACACAAACGTCACTAAGAGAAAGCTCTCAGCTTGGTGCTCTCATCTAAATTACCTCGGCACTAAAATGCGTTTTAACCTCTATTGCCATTTTACCCCATTACTCTAATTTTTTGTCTTCTGCCACTAGTCTTCACCATTAATTACTTTGTCTCATCCAATTTTGTAACTTAACTATTACCACCTATTTAATTCCAGAGATCTGGAGAGATTTATAGTCCAAGGACATAATCTCAAAATACGTTAAAACAGATATCAAACAGCTCTGTTCGATTCAGGCAAAACTTATTTTGTTCTTTCTCTAAGATGACCCACTTTTTTTTAGTTACTTGATAACTTACTCTAGATATTTGATACGTCTATGTAAATTTGTCCAAATTCAATATTCTGTTTACTCCCCCAAAGTCAATAACCATCTTTTATGCAATTGAAACTACTGAGACTGTGCACATGCACTTTATCATTCCCCAGAATCCCTTTGAATTTTCAGTTAACTATTCCATTTAAATGTTTTATAATACAAGGGCATGTGAGTCTTAATATAATTTTCTCATGATATGCTTAAGTGTACCCAGGCTCAGAGATTTTGAGATCCCTGGAACTGGATACATTTAATGTTTTCACACTACTTCCCAAACACTGAAATGTGTTATTGATTAATGGCTTGATTGGTTGAGGGTGCCTCATCCATTACTGTGTTGCAATGTTGAAAGTCTGCAAACGGGTTCAGCATTCAATGTCTCCAATTTCTAAAAACAACAAACAAAGTGAAGTCCAATGACTCGGAATGAAACTCTCTATCTTACACAGTAACAAACGCAAGTACAGAAAGTACAGAAAAACAAGCTGATTGTGCTGTCTTCAGTATGTAAAGGACTCATTCAAGGTCATGCAGCTGTTGAATATCATCATCAACTTTAGTCCATCCTACTTTCTCTCCACCACTTTTCACTACTTCAACTAAACTTTATGAGATTAGTCAGACATGACCTACCCTTCATGAATCTATGCTGATTCTCCCTGATTAACTGAAGTTTTTTGAAGTAATTACTTACCCTATTCTCATTATAGACTACAAATACTTCCCCTCCACAGATTTCCTGTTTCACATTGATGAAACAGGTATCCACCCTCCATCTTGTCCTTAACAATCATATGTATGAGTAGCACAAGGCAATCAAACATCTCCTGGCATGTATAGAACTGTTCTGATCAGGATGGACCACAAACTCCAGAGCAGACTTGACCCTTAGTTAGGATTTCATAATCCATATTTAGCAGTGAATTGTGTTGCCAATTTTATTCTGTCACTCTCTCCCATTGTTGATAGATAAAGGTAATGCTGCATTTTTTTCTGGGAATTCAGACAAACTGCCAAACAGAAACATTTTCTTGTACAGTTCCAGCAGGTTGGGGCTAATCCAGTCAATTTCACAGAATCAAACACAATCAAGCCATAAGCCATTACTTCTGGAAGTTTACTCATCTCAAAAGATCTGATGACTGTTGACAACTTGTCCAACATTAGCAGTTTGTCTAAGCATTCCTGCATGATGTTATTTAAGATCTCAGTGATAGGGAACAGGTTGGGTGGTGTGCCTCCTGACATGGGCTTCATGCCAGGCAGCCTACAATGAAAAGATATGCTGATGCTTGTGATGGCATGCTACAATGATGTTATCAACCCATCTTTTCCTTGTTAGGTTGCAGGTCACAGAGCTTCCTCCGCATGTCTCATCCTTTGTACAGCAAAGAGTGAATGTTGCTGATTTATTACATCTTGGGGATCTTCCCTGACATCAACTCTCATTGATCCAGCTAGAGTGAATTCTGTGTGCTTGCATTGTTACACTTTGATTTACTGAAGTAGAACATTTTAAGATAATATTTCTATTATTAGGAGAGAGTGCCTACCACCTCTTTAACTTCAGTAACGGGGAATTTGCCTTTCTAGAGTAGATTACCATCGTCAATGAAACAGCATCATTCCTCCTGATTATATTGTTAGCCCACGAGACCTCCTGGCATGTATAGAGCTGTTCTGATCAGGATGGACCACAAAGTCCAGAACAGACTTGACCCTTAGTTAGGATTACATAATCCATATTTAACAGTGATTGCAGGTGACGAGGTGCAGTATTCAGCACTCCCACAGAAAAATCAGGCAGTGTTTGAAATTGGCGAAGTACCCCAAAGTAGTGGTTTGAACACTGTGTATATTAATAGAGACTACCATTATACCCATTTAAACTGTCTATAGACCTTTCCCTTTCTTTTCCCAAACCTTGGATATATCTTTGGGCATATTTCTAATAGCTTAAAAATGAACAATGAAGATTGGGTTCTCCCTCTAAAGAAGCTACAACTATCCAGATTGACCCCAGGTAAACAATTAGCACCTTTAAAATGAGGTGGTGAATATCTGGGTAGGGGAATAAGATGGACATGGTTGAATTCTAGGCAAAACGTAAAAGCTCCCAAATATCTAAGATATCTGAAATATAATGCAATGGAAAACAAATAGTTAAGAATGTTTAATGTAGGATGTAGGTGGACAGGTAGTTACTCTGGAGCTTAATTTGATATGATATGCAGGTAAAAAGTAATATGTGGAGAAGCAACCTCAAAAGGTTAAAAGAATTCCATGGCAAGTCAGATCTTCAGCATTTTTAATTTCCTTTTGTTATAAGATGAAGGAAATATTAAACTCAGATCTTTCAGATCGGAATTGTTACTATACAATCAAGACAAGGCTGCAGCACCATTTCCTAATCTAATGCAAAACTGATGTTCTTATTCATATTAAGATTTGATTAATGTTAATGTAGAATATTAACAAAACAAGCATGTAATAGCAATTAATTTTAGTTGTAAGCTTGATTTTCATTGGGATCATCTGATGAACCATTTTCACTCATTTATTTACTGCTCTTGGTATTAAAATGCATTTTAATTCTAAAATCAATAATATTATAATTGTACAAATAAAGTTTCCTTGAACCAACAGTAACACATTATTGAATATGCCTTAAGCATTTTTAGGAATATTACAATAATTCAAGCAGTGTCAAACAGTTTTGATGCTTTTTGATTTCATGTCTAAGGATCTGGTGTCTGGAGAAATTTAAAGTGATATTGTGTTTATTTTAATGCTATAAAATTGTTCATGAAATACAAACTGTGAGACGGATTTGAGAAATTGTTATTGCAGTATGACTATGATAAAGTAAAATGACAAGAATTTGCTTTTTATAATAGCATGGAATATTGTACAAAGGGATCTGATTGATTAATGTCTATATTGCAATTTCATCACATTTGAATGTTTACTGATGGTTGATGTAAAAAACTGCTATGAAATATAAATAGCATATTTTAACAAACAACTGCTGCAAATATTGATAACGCAAAACAAATCACCAGAGGAGGTCATAACATTGTCAAATCCATATATTTATGCTTGCAAATTTATAGAGGATTGATGCTTTACTTTTTAGAAGACTAACGTGGAGAATGGTCAACTTACCTTGAAACAATGTGGTCTGAAGACCTTCCTCTCTGTTTTGAGGTTTAAATGTTTCATTATAGACAGGTTGAGCATTTTAGAAAAAGAATCCTCAGCTCGTCCTCCCATATGTTTTCATCCATGATCCCAGCTGAAGTGGGTAAAACAAGGTACCTAAATAGACAGGAGGACAGCAGACCAATTCGCCACATCAAAGCTAGGGCTGATGACACCACACTTGTTTGGTCTGCCTGTGAGATTGATAACTATAATCCTCACACTGTGTTCAACAATAATGTTCAACTCTTCAATATAGTCAAGCTTCATCATTTGAGTCAGGAATCCCACAATCACTTTAGAGCATGGCTGAATGAGAACCTTGCATTTTCCATGTTTCTCTGATTGTTGTAAGGCCATTGGCAAGAACATAAATGTGCACCATGATGTTGCTTAGTCAATATTGACTGCACGTATACATTAAAATGTCCAATGCTGCGTGTCTGTGCTGGATATTAAAATGCAAATAATCTGTTTGAAACATTCCCCTGAAGAGATATTAAATTTGCCACAGATTTCTTCTGTGGAATAAATGCCTACTATCATCTATCAATCTTCTATAAATTTACAAGCATAACTATATGGATTCAACAATGCCTCCTTTGGTGAGTTGTTTTGCATTGTCAATAAGGAGGAACCCTACCCAGAAATTAATTCATAGGTAGGGAAATAAGGTTAGCCTTTTAACTGTCAATTTACGGAACTAAGCCATCGGTTTATTGCAAGGGCTTGACAACTACTTGAACAGGAATAAAACCAAAAATCTACTGTTGCAAGGACTAGCTCACCATGAATTCTTCACCAGAAACTTTTCAACCTCTATTTTCTTCAGTGAACCAAAAACTAACATTTCCAGTTTCCATCTCAAAGTGCAGTAGTACCGTGACTTTAGAGATCAGTAAAACTTTAGTGCATGCTACCTCTTTAGTATTTACTGTTGCTTTCACGTGTATGTCTTGTGTGAATGAGTGAGCGGGCTGTTTCAGTTACATTTGGGTGCTTTGAACTGAACATTTTTTTTAAAGTAATGACAACACCTATCTTATAGCTGTTCTTGAGAGTTACCAAACACTCAAGGCATGAAGGCATTTCCTTAAAGTACATTTTGCTGTAGTTAGTTGAAAAGTGGTTAAAAGAAGGGCAAACATCCAACCATATCTCCATTGTCTATCATAACATTTACTTTTGCAAGAACATGACAATTCTGAAAGCCTCTACAGAAATATAAATGGAGCCTTCCAAAATCATTGGTTGGCTCTGTTCTAGTTGCACAACTGTGGGAAGTAACTTAAAAGCTGAGATATAACAAATGTTTGAAATACTTCCAACAGTACAAAATAATAGTGACTTGTTGGCACAGTGCTGGCAGACATCTATTGACAGAAAAATACCGGCTCATTGGAGGATGTTATGTCTTGTGACAGGGTTCTAACTTCCAAGTGACCTTTGAAAGAAACATTTTGAATTCCTTCAGGCTGATGGGTATATTCATTTAAAAAAAATCAATGGAATTTGAGATGATCCACAGCTGAACTCTTTCTGAATAAAATGGTGGAAAAGATATGAAGTGAAAACTAACATAGCAATGAATCCGGAAGTTGGGAGGAAGACATTTGGAAAATGTAATTTACTTAGGGTATATTTTACTGCAACTTTAATTGTGGCTCAAGTTAAGGAGCTGCTTGGCTCCTGTCTGACTGTCTGACTGGAACACTGAGTACCTTGTCTAGGAGAAAGCTTTGCACTACCCAGAATTGACATAAATAAGTAGAACTGTCTCCCAAAATCTAGAAACATAAACGTCATGGAAAACGGATGGAAGAATCCGAGTCTCTAAACTTTTAAAAGAAGATAGAGTACATTTACAGTGGCATTGTTATTAACCGTCCACAATCGTTGGGAGAGGTTAATTGGGCTGGTTAAAAATATGAAAGGGGGAACATGATCTCTACTCATTGAGTACATGTGTTTCATCATTTTTGAGAAGTGGGTTTTGCATCACACAGGACACTTCTTTAACATTGTTAAATCAGCTCCCCTCATTGGAAGTAGGAGTCTGTTTCAATTTAAAGACATTGCATGGGACATTGCATCAGAGGACGTGGTGGTGAAATGGAGTGGGAACTCTTAGCTGAAGGTGACAAATGCCTTCTACTTGTGGTCCAAGAGGAGCAGGAGTACTTCCCCACCTCAGCCTTCAATTTCCACTAAATTTCCTCCCTGCTGTGTTTTCAACCTTTTTACCTATTTATAATCAACATCTCCAGAACCCCCCAGTCACTAACTCCATCTCTCCCATAATTAGTAACCATTAAAATCCACTCTAACTTCCTATTTGCGACAATAGGCAAGCTGCTCCCATATTCTGTTCTCTAACTTCTTCTTGTGATTGCAAACATTTTTCCCTCCAAGCTTCAATCTCTTGTCCCTCAAATCTACCAATAGGTAGATGAGGTGTTAAAATGAAAATAAGTGGAAATACGCATCAGCGGGAAGTCTAGATGACTAAAATAGTCGTTACGACAGATTTCATTCCATGTAGTTTTAGAAAATGTTAGAGTAAAAGTGCAAAACCCAAAACCAAAAGGCTATTATGGAAAAATTAGGAAGGAGCTGAAATCAACAATAGAAATCACTGACTGGTGATGAATCTTGGTGGCTTCCTCCATTTTACCTCTATTCCTTTGATGCCTTCACTATTTCTAGATTTTCATCTGGCACAGACACCATCCAATACTGGAGAAGAAGAATTTTTTCCTAATTAAACACTGGAAAGGTAGAAGTCATAGCCTGGATGTTTGATCCAGAGGCACAGCTGGGAGAACTTCCAGCCCTTACTGCACCCACCCTGGGGAAAAGACCCGTCTAGGCCCGAAACGTCAGTTTTCCTGCTCCTCTGATGCTGCTTGGCCTGCTGTGTTCATCCAGCTCTACACCTTGTTATCTCTGATGTTCACTGGGCTTTGTTCTGGTTGTTACTTTAAATATTAGGCCCCCAGTACATACCCTTCATCCACCACTTACTCCTCCTGCCAACCTAAAACTCATACACATTTCCATGGCCCCTATAGCCCACAAACCAAATTATTGCCAATCCATGGCCCTTTGTCTTTCTGCCCTACATGCCAATTTATCTAGGATTTACCATGGGCAGATCTCAGGAACTATGCTAATACAAAAAAAATGTTCTAAATATCTATCACAGAATTTACAATATGAGGAAAAAAACTTCATTCATGAAAGTCTGTTCCAAGTATTTTATCCCTTATAAAGACTTAGAGATATAGAAACATAGAAGATAGGAGCAGGAGGAGGCCATTCAGCCCTTCAAGCCTGCTCCACCTTTCATCATGGTCATGGCTGATCGTCCAACTCAATAGCCTAATCCTGCTTTCTTCCTATAACCTTTGATCCCATTCGCTCCAAGTGCTATATCTAGTTGCCTCTTGAATACATTCAATGTTTTGGCTTCAACTACTTCCTGTGATAATGAATTCCACAGTTTCACCAGTCTTTGAGTGAAGAAATGTCTCCTCATCTCTGTCCTAAACGGTCTACTCAGAATCCTCAGACTGTGACCCCTGGTTCTGGACATACCACTATCAGCAGCATCCTTTCTGCATCTACCCTGTCTAGTTCTGTTAGAATTTTGTAAGTTTCTATGAGATCCTGGCTCCTTCGTCTGAATTCCAGCAAAAACAATCCTAACCTAATCAATCCCTCCTCATACATCAGACCCACCATCCCTGGAATCAGCCTGATAAACCCTCGCTGCACTCCCTCAAGGGCAAGAGCACCTCCCTCAGAAAAGGAGACCAAAAGGCACACAATATTCTAGGTGTGTTCTCACCAAGGCCCTGTATAACTGTAACAACACATCCCAGCTCCTGGGTTACTAGTTATGGGAGAGATGGAGTTAGTGACTGGAGGGTTCTGGAGATAATGATTATAAATAGGTAAATAAGCTTGTAATACAGCAGGGAGGAAGTTTAGTGGAAACTGAAGGCTGAGACAGGGGAAGTACTCCTGCTCCTCTTGGACCACAAATGGAAGGTATTTGCCACCTTCAGCTAAGAGTTCCCACCTCCGTTTCACCACCATGTCCTCTCACAATGAAGGCCAACACACCATTTGCCTTCTTTACCACCTGCTGCACCTGCATGCTTACCTTCAGCAACTGGTGCACAAGGACACCCAGGACCTGCTGCTTACTCCCCTCTCCCAATTTACAGACCTTCAGGTAGTAATCTGCCTTCTTGTTTTTGCTTCTAAAGTGAATAATCTCACATTTATCCAAATTATGCTGCATCTGCCATTGATTTGCCCACTCAGCCAATCTGTCGAGATAATGTTGAAGGATCTCTGCATCCTCATCGCAGTTCATTCTCCTAGCCAACTTGGTATCATCTGCAAACTTGGAGATGTTACATTTTGTTCCCTCATCCAAATCATTAATATATATTGTGAATAGCCGGGCTCTCAGCACCGATCCCTATGGCACCCCACTAGTTACAGCCTGCCAATTTGGAAAGGACCTATTAATTCCTACTCTTCGTTTCCTCTCTGCCAACCAATTTTCAATCCATCTCAATACACTTCCCCAAATCCCATGTTCTTTAGTCTTGCAAAATTATCTCTAATGCAGGACTTTGTCAAACACTTTCTGAAAGTCCAAATATATCACATTGACTGGCTCCTCCTTATGAACTCTACTCGTGACATCTTCATAGAATTTGAATAGATTTGTCAAGCATGATTTCCTTTTCATAAATCCATGCTGACTCTGCCTGATCCTGCCACTGTTTTCTAAATGCTCTGCTATTGATCCTTGATAATGGATTCAAGAATTTTTCCCACTACCGATGTTAGGCTTACTGGTCTACACACAGAGCTGTCAGTCAAACTGAGTTCATCCTACATCAGGATAATGATAGGTTGTGGAAGCAATCAAGTAACAAAATACTGTAATGATAGTAGTTAGGATTATGTCAACAAACAACTATTGAAACTTTTAAAACTGATTGCTTACAACTCATACTGTGCCAAGCAAGGTCTTATTTCTCAATTTTTGAACTGCATACTTCTTAGAAACTTGACAATTCATGACTCAAGTCACTTAAACAACACCAAATGAACTACAACAGTCAAGAAGTCAGCTCACTATGACATTCCAAAGAGTAAATAATGATATACCACTAAGGCTGGTTTAGCCAGGGTAGCTCACAAACATTGAATTAATAAGAAAAACCTGGCTAAAAGACCATCTATGTTTACTCAAAAAGTCATACGCCACAAATTATGTGATAACGCTCTCTTTCCAGCAAAAATGGGACTATTTGAATTCAGTATTGAATTCAAAGGGTCTTGCTAACTTTGGGTTTCCACCATAACAGGTTTCTGTTCCCTTATTGTTTCAATAGGATCATTTGGAAAAGGGAGAATGGGCTTTGGGATCCAGGGGTCCAGCACAATGTTTGATTGGCTGTTAAATCTCCATGACTCCACAAAAATCTTAGCCTTTGTCTCTTGGCCCCACTACAAACTCTGTTCTCTAGCCACTATCTCATTCCCTCTCCCTGACAGCTCTATGCTGAGATTGAACTGGACTGTTTGAAAATTGGATGTCATACTTGAATTTGAGATTAATGTTTAGCAACATATCAATGCAATCTCTCACGCTGTCTGCTTCCACAATTGTAACTTTCTCCACCTTTGTCTTAGCTCATCTGCTGCTTCAATCTTCATCCATGCCTTTTCTAGCTGTGAACTTGATAGCTCTAACACTCTCCAGGCCACTCTCCTTAATCCTACCTTCCACAAACTTAAGGACGTTCAACATTCTGATACCTGTGAGTAAGTTGCACCAAGTCCCGCTCTCCCATGCCCCTTGTGCTCACTCACCTATATTGGCTGCCAATTAAGCAGCACTGCAATTTTAAAAGTCTCAGCCTTGTTTGTAAATCTCTCCATGCCCTTGAACTTCCCTATCTCTATAATTTCTGCCAAACATACAAGTGCCCCTAAGATCAACATACTTTCCCAATTCAGACTCTTGAATTTTTTTTATTTTAATATCTCCTTTATTGGCATTCATGCATTTAGCTGCTAAGATCTTAAGCTCCGGAATTCCCTTGCTAGAGCTCTCCACTTTTCTACTTGCATCTCTTCTTCTGGGACACTCATTATGACATTTGTGAATAACTAAACTTGCAATCATCTGGTCTTATAACTCTTTATATGGCTCGGTTTAAAATTAAAGTGCCTTGGGTATTTTCTCTTTTAAAGGTGCTATATAAATGCACATTGCCATCTCTGGTTGTAGATCTGTTAAATTCATGATGAGTCTGATTGATGGAGGATCTGATTGTCAACGGTTTGACTGCTGATGCATCTGATCGTCGATGAGTTTGATTTTTGACGGTTCTGTTGGACTCAATCTTAGTCACAAGAGCTCTGAATCATCACTAACATAATCAGACTTCATTTCTAAATTAGATTGTTAAGGTGAGCCATCTATCACAAGAAATTCAAAATATGACTTCATATTAAAGGCTAATACTTTCAAAAAAAAAAACTAAACTGAAGTGCAGGCTTAGGCAGTGAATTTTCTTCTTTTTCGGCTTTTCTGCAGGCCCTGGTCTATTAGACCCCATATGAAAAATAATGCCCTGCAATAAATTCTGCAATTTCACAACATATTTAGAGATTTGATTTTGAAAATATGGCTCCACAAAACTTGATTACACTTAAAATAGAAGCATTAAGACAATCAGTCACACACGCAGCCGAAGAAATATAATCAGTAGTGTATAGCAAAATTCAGACATCACAATCAGTTACTTAGATATTATTCACAAAGGACCAGCTTGGATAAGTACAGGAACAGTATTAAAATAACTGATAATAATTACTTATAATTAATAGTTGACAGTGTAATTTATCAAAACCCAGGAATCCAATTAGTTGATTTGGAGATATTTAATGAGACCATCCTAATATTAGTTTAATCTACTATTTAAGACTCATAGCGACATTATAGATATTGACACCATAATTGTATGTCCTCATAATATCTACACAGCTAAAAATACCCACATAATGTGTCACAGTGAATTCTTGTCTTTGCCCATGAGATTAAAATAATTCCTAGAAGAATGAACAGCTTATTGTATCTAAATATAAAAAGAGAACTTGAGGCAATGAAAACATTCAAACACTGCTTTACAGGAGGGGATCTTATTGTGTGGTAGAAAGCATTTTTATGCCTGGACCAGAAGCTCTGGGCGAAAATCCCATCGCAGAACGTGTTGACAACAAAAGGTTATCAATGTGCAAACCCTTCTGATGTGGCCACACCAGGTAGGAGAGTTTCCTTGTCAAGTCAGCCAGACGCATGTTAGAGCTGCAGTGCACCAGCTGTCCAACCTAAGGGAGATGATGGCCTAGTGGTATTATCACTAGGCTGTTAACCTAGAAGCCCAGGTTAAATTTCTGGGATCCCTGAGTTTAATTCCTGCCCTGGCAGAATGTGAAATTTAAATTTAATAAAAATCTGGAATTAAGAATCTAATGCTGACCATAAAGCCATTGTTGGTTATCAGGAAAAACCCATGTTTCATTTCAGGGAAGGAAACTGCCATCCTTACCTGATCTGACCACAGCAATGTGGTTGACTCTTAACTGCCCTCCAGGCAATTAAGGGTGGGCAATAAATGCTGGCCTAGCCACTGATGCCCTTGTCCTGTGAATAAATCAAATATTAAAAATTCTGTTCACTCATTCTTGCCATAAGCAGGCATCAGCTTGTTCCAAGAGACTACAGTACATTGTTTTAAAGCAATACTTGAGCAGCACCACTTCTATATATTGTCACTGCTAAGGGTTGGCCAAAGAACATTAGTCTTTAAATATTCCTTTGCAGACACTTAGTTAGAATGAGAGTTTGGAGTTTACATATTTGAACTGGCTTTCCAGTAGTCTTCATGTGTGCAGGGAGGAGGAGGGAATGCCCGGCACCAGGATAACCTATCATACATTACTCGTGATAAGTTAGCAGAAGATCTGCTTTCAAAGTTAAACAGAAAGGTTTGTAAATGGGTATTAATAGCAATGACAGTAAGAGAAAATAATGATTAGTTGAGACTGGCAATTTCGCTGTCTACTTTGTGGGAAAGGCAATTTCAGGAGTCATGGGGATATTCCCTAACATTTGGAGAGGATAAGATTGGCCTTTGAGCTTGACAAAGGAGTTGGTTACTGCAAGGGCAAAAGGTCACCAATGCAATAGGGTGAATTTGGTTGCAATTAGCTTAATGGAGAGGAAAACCATTTGACCTGGAGATGGGAAGGCTGGTGATTAAGCCAGGAGAGAGGATGTGATTATCTGAGAGGAGCCAAAGGCTTCCCTGAGGGGCTAGTGTTTTATAAATGCTCCACTCCTCATGAACCATGGGGAGTATCAGTGTTAGTTTGTTAGACCAGAATCTCCAGCTTCCCGTTACTGTTGGGCTGCCCAATCCTGAGATCAGCATCTGTAAAATTTGCACTAAGCTCCTGATTCACTGCACAAGCTAAATATAAAAACATACAAAATATCAGCAGAGGTAGGTCCTCTGGCCTCCTGGTTCTCTGCTCTACCATTCTGTAAGATTTTTAACATGAATTCTACATTTTCATCTGGTTCTCATGTCTCTTAGAGTTCAAAAGTCTAACACCATCAGGCTTGACATACTCAACCATTGGCTCCATAGCCATCTGTGGTAAAGAATTCCAAAGATTCACAACAGTATCACTGTTAGTGGGCTGTTAGGAGGAAGAATTTCTTCATTCAGAGGGTAGGAGAATCTTTCAAATTCCCTACTTCAGAGGGCTGTGAAAGATTGATCATAGAGAACGTTCAAGACAGAAATTCAGAGATTTCTGGAAACTAACAACTTCAAGGGGTAGGAAGACATTGCAGGAAATTGCACCAGCCATTGTTTACGTGAAGGGATGAGTAAGATTGACTGACTGATCAGCCTACCCCTACTCCTATGTTCCTACAACTGGAGGCTCCAGAACTAGAGGTCATAGTCTCATGAAAAATTTCACTCATTTAAGACTGAGTTCATGAGATTATGTTCTCTGGTTTTGAACTCAACAGTCAGAAGAAACATCTCATCTGTAATCACCTCTTTTTGGACTGTCATAATTTTGTAAGTTTCAATGAGATCATTCCCCATTCTTCAAAAGTCAAGAGAATACAAAACCAGGTTCCTCAATCTCTTGGCATTAGACAATCCACCATTCCAGAGTGAGCTGCCATCAGACTCCCTCTATGGGTTAAGGGGACCAAAACTGTACAAAAACTCCAGTGAGGTTTCACTAAGACATTATAAAACTGCAACAAGACATTTTGATCCTGTGCCTAAATCCCTTATGCTGAAGACAAACATACCATTTGCCTTCTTAACTGTATACTGCACTGCAAGCCAATATTTAATGACACATGAACAAGGACACCCAGGTCCCTTCAGAAACCTGCACTTCCCAACATCACATTTAACAAATATTCTGCCTTTCTGTATTTTTTCTATCAAAGTGAATAAGTTCAGACATATTCACATTCTATTCCATCTGCCATGTTCTAACTAGTGCAATTAGCCTGGCCAAATCCACTTAAAGCATCTTCACATTTTCTTCACAGCTTACACTCCTATCCAGTTTAGCTTCATCATGCATTTGGAAATTTTAAAATTATGAAACATCCTCTCAACACCTATCTGTAAGCCCTTTCTGAATCCTCAATGTTTCAAGAAGGCTATGTCTCAAGTCTCTGAATTCCAGACAGTATAGGTCCATGCTACTCAATACCTCCAATCTGATAACCCTCTCATTGCAAGAATCAGTTAATTGAACCTTCACAGCATTTTCCACAAGAATATCCTTCTTTTGAGCAAGGAAACAAATAACATGTATAACATTCCAAGTGAGCTTTCACACAAAAGCAATTGCAGTAAAATGTCCTCAGTCTTGAACGCCAATCCTTTTGAAATAAAGATAGCATGTTAACCTTCTGTATTTCATATATAAGAGTATCCACATCCCTCTATTAGAGCAATTAAGTTTATTTTCAAATTATAAGAAACTATTACTTTTTTTTCTATTCTTACTAGCAAATGGAATAACTTCATACTAACTCCATCTTAACAGCTTTTTATCGCCATTCACATAACCTGTCTGTATCTCGTTAAGGTTTTCTCTATAAACTTTATGTAACTTTGAAGGGAGCCAGGACAATATCAGGAAACTCTGTTCAGATTCCAGAGGCTCCCTGTTGATTAGCTGCTTCCTGTATGAACCTGGTGCTACAGGGAGGCAAAACACTGACATGGTCGGGAGTTGGAAATTGTTCCCATCTTCAATTATTCTCTATGTCCACAAGTTTCCAGAGTTGTGGCCCCCTCACAGGGTATTCGCCCACCTAATTTCTTCTCATCAGCAAACTTGGGAAATTACACTTGATCCCTTCATCCAGTCTATTAATACAGATTGCAAATTACTGAGACCTAATCACTGGTCCTTGCTCATATTAAAGCCAAACAACATGAAAAATAACCTCCTTATTACTTCCCTTTGTTGTATGTGAATAAGTTACTTGTAATCTCTGCAGCGACAGATTCATATACTACAAATCCTGCCACTAGAAAAATGGTGGTGATATATGTGCATCTTTTAGGATCATGTTCACCATTTTTCTCATTTTAACCACATTCCCTTGACCCTCTCACATCCATTATGGAGGCATTAATATCAGGGGCTTTAGATCAGTGAGCTTAGTTTAATTTAGAAGCTTTGAGAAAGGTGAAGCTGTGACAGATCTTTTATTTTCAAATTCCAGCCTGCAGCAAATCTAATAACGATCAGGTATTGAGTTGACCAAATAGCATACAGTGTATGCATCAGCAGAAGTGTCAAAGAACAGAAGCAATTAGTGCAATGCTTTAGTGCGTGTTATGTGTACAAAGTGCAAAATTATTCATTTCAATGAATGATGCATCTAAATGAGAGATACAGTGGTTATCATGCACAGCACAAAGCCAATGGATCTGGATGTTACTTACTGCTGTAAGTGTAAAGATGTATGCAGTGACAGGGAAAATTAAACTTGAGAACTTTCAGAAATGTAAGTTAAGGCATTGAAAGTTGGTGGCAATTTCACACTCCCATACGCTGCGGAATTTAACTGCTGCCATTTTGGAATTGAGCATCTATTTGGCATCTAGTACTCATGCTTGAAACCAATGAGAGCCTGTTTCACCATATCATTCAGAGTTTATTGTTAGGCTCTTTTAAACAGTCTTGTGTCTCATTGCAGAGTTAATTGTGGGTAAATCACTTGATGGTTATTTGAACAGTTAGAATGTTTCCTTCTGAGCTCTTTTGTGAGTTCTGGCTACACAACATGACAGTCATCTTTTGTGAAAGCCATTTGCTATGTCAAGAGTGGGTTTTCACCAGATACCTTTAATAACTGTCAATAGGTTTGCTGCTTAAACAGATATTGGGACAGAAAGAGAAGGAAGAACAATAGTCCACAAGAGTTGTCGCTGCAGAGACAAGAGACAGAGGGGAGGCTCACAGGAGACCATACCTCATGTGAATGTAGAAGCTCAGTAGCTGAATTTACAGAAAGCTGGTTTGTGAAGAGGGCCCACCTTTTCTTGAAGTTGAATCTCTTGCTGCAGCTATACAAGAAAATTGGCATAATTGAACACGGCTGGTAAAATTACCATTGCCCTGAATTTCAGCCTCAGAGATCCTCCAGGGTCCAGCAGGTGACATTTTCACCATTAGTCACTGCACTCTGCAACTCTGCATTCAGAAAATGGTGCACAAATTCTTTAAAAAAAGCCAATGACTTTGTATAATTCCCAGCACATGACACAAAGCAAGAGGACCCCAAACTCTGATAAACATCATTAAGTCACACATGGACATAATTCTGCACTCCTCAGCCCCAGGTCTGCAGGCCAGGGGAATCTGTAAAGATGCTCTTAAGCAGTCATTACAATATCGTTCAGGGTACCTCTTCCTGTTGCCACTTCCATTCTTCCTCAAGACTATAGAGGTAGAATTTTTTGGACAATAGGATTTCTTACCCTGCTACCAGAGTGGTAGCAAATGCAGCCCATCAATGACTGCAGCTCTGTAGCTATTTAATGGTCTGAGGAGCATGAATCGGCTGGAGACATGTCTTCCAGGCTGAGTGGAAGTCCCATCACAGTGACATTATAAAGTTATTATTAACATCATAAATGACATCCCAAATATAAATGTACCCAAATGCCAATGTTCCTTCCTCAACCTTTCCTGAATTGTCTGCAGCCTTTGACAAGATGCCTCTCCACTGTTTTCCAGTTATTAATCTCTCCTAGTTCCATTCTTATCTGTCTAATCGCAGTCAGAGAATCACATGCATTGGCTTCCATTCCTGTTCACACACTGTTACCTCTAGTGATGTTGAAACCCTCAATCATACTTTTGTTACCTTGACACTGAAATAATCTAAAACAGTCCTGGTTGTTCTCGAACTATCTATCCTCCATGAAACTAAAGACAGCAAAACTCTGCCTTCATTGTCTTTAATTGCACAAAGTCCTATTCCCTCATTACCTCTGTGCTCACTGGGCTACACTGACACCCAGTCAAACAACATCTTGACTCTAAAATTCTCATCCCAGTTTTTGAATCCTTTCATAACCTTGCCTCATTTAATCGCTATATTCTCCTTGAGTCACAACCTTCCAAAATTTCTGTATTCCTCTTATTCTGGCCTCTGGAATCTGTCATCTTCATTACACCACAGGTGGTCACAGCTTCGGCTATCTAGGCCCTAAAGTCTGGAATACTTCTCCAGAGTTCCAACATCGATGTGCTATTCTACTTTGCTTTCCTTCTTTAAAACACTCCTTAAAAGTTGTCTCTTTGACGAAACCCAAGTCATCTGACCTAACGTCCCCTTATGTGACTTGGTATCATACAGTATTGTTTTATGATGCTCCTGTGAAAGATCTTGAGACATCTTAAAATGTCAAAGGCACTGTATAAATATAACCTGTTGTTTTTACAGGAAAGTGATCCAGGCTGTGATAGTAATAACAAGAATGTGAATGAGAGTTTACCTTAGCAGAATGGGTCAGATCATTGAATTTTTTTTGCCTTGTCTCCTGACCCTACTTCTGACAATAACACAAACAACCACACTGGACTGTACTTGCTTCAGTTGCAAGGAACAGTTTTCCCATCTGATGCAAATAGGGCATTCTATATTCTTCTTAATCACTCCATTAAAGTTTCCAGAGCAATATCACAGTTGAAATTTACTGGCTTAGTACGAAAGCCACCATCCGTTAAGCTACCTGATGAGTGTTGCAGCTTCCACATGCAAAATGCAGAATACAGGTTGGAGCTGCTCAAAATCCTCCTTCTCCTGCTACTCTCCAAATAGGAAGGTTTCCCAAACGCCAGACTAATTCACAATGACTTTTAAGTTCAACCAGAAGATAATGAAGAAATTAAGAATGATGGATTTGTTTACAGCTATTAGATAGCAGTTAAGTAAAGTAAAGTAACAAGAGTGGGAAACCAATGTAAGCAACAACAGGAGGACTGTGAAAGATAAAGGACTTTAAAAGGACTTAAATTTTGTGTAAAAACTGAAGCTATAATTGTGTATTGGGGTGACTGTAAGGAATGGGTAAGGACAAAGAGAACATAAGTGAATAATGATGTTAATAATTTGGCAAGAAACTGTAAAAAAGGAATATTGGAAGTTTCCATAAACAGTTTAGAGAAAAATAGAGGATAAAGAAACAGTGGCTCACCTTTAGTAGCCCAGGAGAATTTGATTTAAAAAATGACAAAGGAAGAGTAGATGTTATTAATGGCTTCTTTGTGTCTGCTTTTGCTAACAAATTAGAATACTGTAGTTTGAATTTAAAAAGCAAGAGAAATTACCCCAAGAAGTCATAATGAGAGAAAGTTAAAGAGATCAAAGCATTCAGGCTTGGCTGACTTCAAAATAGAATGCTGAAGGAGAAATAAATTACAGGCATTTAAGGGATCACTAAAATGTGAAGGAGTCTGGAGAATATGAAATGCATTTCCCAATTTGTAAAAAGTAAAAATGGTAACCAAGGTAACAAAAGACCAATGATCTTGGCATAGTGAGAAAACAATTCAAATTATTGGGAGAAGACACTGAGGCAATACAAAAACATATAATGATAAACAAACAAAATGGCTAGATTTTGCATAATGAATCACGAAGGACCTAATTGATTAGTTGTAAGGGGAACTCTAAATTTAATTCACTAAGACTTCAGCAAAGCATTTAGTAAAATACTAGGGAGGAAGTTATTATATGAGGTACCAAGAGATGGAATATGAGGGAGGATTTTGAAGTGGATATCTAACTGTTTGAGTCAGAGGATGATTGTTAAATGAACCATACTAATTTTGAAAGAGGAGACCAGCAATGAGCCACAGTCCATTATTGTCTAAGTTAATATTAATGATTTGGTTGAATAAAAATCAAGATCTCCAAGTCTGACAACAATTCCAAATTAAGAAATCACCTATATAAACTGGAATTTGATTATCAACTTCAGAAGGACCTGGACAGATTAGGAATTAGACTCTAGTGGTGAAGATGATGTATAATGTAGAGAACTGCAAAGTCATGAAGTTGAGGAGCAAGATTGAAGAAAGGGAACATCAGAAGAAGACACAGGAGAAAAATCTGGGAGAATGGATTTAAACAACCAGTGCAATATTCTGTAATTAACTTGTATAAAATGCTAAACCACAATCTGTGTACTTTTACTGACACTGTATAGTAGGTATAGAGTGAAACAGTCCTGATATTAAGTTGCAGGCAATGTAGGAAAGGGAGGAGTTCTGAATCTGAAGAATCTGAAGCCTGTATGTAGCATTTTCACACAGGCTGATCACTATAGTATTAGTTCAGGGCTTAGAGTTGATGGCTTGGCAACAGCTGTGGTACAGATCCATGTGATACAACTGCAGCTTCTGTAATCAATGGATCATTACAAAATTGAAATTTGGATGACTTGGGAGTTGGAAGGAAGAATTGTGATAATGGATTCAGGATGGTCAGACATTTATTTATTCATTCATAGGATGTGGGTGCGATTGGCTAGGCCAGCATTGATTGCTTATCGCCCTTGATAAGGTAGTGATGAGTTTCTTTCTTGAACTGCTGCTGTCCATGGGGTTAGGGACATCCACAATGCTTTTAGAGAGGATTATTCTAGGATTGAGATCCAATGTCATTGAAAGAACAGCAGAATTTTTCCAAGTCAGCGTGGTGTGGGCTAGGATGTGAACTTGCAGGTGGTAGTGTTTCCATGCATCTGATGTCTTTCTCCTTCTAGATGATGGAAGTCATGGTTTGGAAGATGTCGTCAAATGAACCTTGGTGAGTTACTGCGAGCATCTCATAGATGGTACACACTGTTGCTGCTGTGTTTCACTCGTGGAGGGAGTGAATGTTGAAGATGATGAATCCTAGATGGTGTTGAGGTTCTTGAGAGTTGTTGGAATTTCATTCATTTAGGAAAGTGGAGAATATTTCATCACACACTTGACTTGTGCATTTTAGATAGTAGACAGACGTCGAAGAGTTGGAAAATGAGGTACTTGTTGCTGAATTCCCAACCTTTGACTAAACTTGTAGCCACCGTATTAATAAGGCTTGTCCAGTTCAGTTTCTAAATGACTGTGGCCATCAGAATGTTGAGAGTGTTCAAAACGTACTGTCCTACTTGTCCTTAAATCATTAAATTTAGCTACAATGCACATGGCTGCAGCTCAACTAAAGTGATCATTAGGCAGGCCATTCACCTTTTGAGGATATGATTCAGGTGCTTTGCTTGAATTGCTTTTCTACAAATCTGTCTTCACAAATGTGTGAGTGTCTTTTTGAGCAGGCCAGACGGGTTGAACGGTCTACTTCTGCTCCTATTCTGTACATCTGTAGCTTGAACAAAGCATGAATCTCTTTGATGCACTGAAGGACTGCAGACTGGGTCATCCTATACATGTCTCCAGTCAATCTCTGGAAGGAGCTGGAAATGTTAACATAGAACATAGAATAGTACAGAACATGAACAGGTCCTTTTGCCCATTATGTTGCCATTCTAATTTAATCCCATCTGCCTGAATATGGTCCATATCCCTCCAATCCCTGCATGTCCATGTTTTGTCTAAATGCCTCTTAAACATTGCAATCGCATCTGCTTCTACTACCTCACCTCACACTACATTTGTCTGAATTCAACTCCATCTGCCGTTTCTCCACTCAAGTTTCCAACTGATCTATATCCTGCAGTATTCTTTCACAAACTACCACACTATCCACAACTGCAACAATTAGTGTGTCTCCTGGAAACCTACCAATCAGACCACCAACATTTTCATCCAGATCATTTATATGTATATTACAAGCAACAGAGATCCTAGCACCGAACTTTATGGAACATCACTGGTCACAGACCTCCAGTCAGAAGACACCCCTCCATAGTTGTCCTCTGTCTCCTATGACTAATCCAAATTTGCATCCAATTTATTAACTCACTGTGGATCCCATGTGCCTTAATCTTCTGCACTAGCCTACCATGAGGGATCTTGTCAAATGCTAGTAACATCCATGTGGACAATATCCTACCCTCTAATCATCTACATCACTTCCTCGAAAAACTCGATGAAATTTGTGAAACAACCCCCCGCACAAAGCCAAACTAACTATCCCTAATAAATCCATTCTTTTCCAAATGTGAGTAAATCCGGTCCCTAAGAATCTTCTCAATAATTTCCTTACCACTGATGTAATGCTCACCAAGCCTATAGTTTCCTGGATAATCCCTGTTGTCCTTCTGAAACAAAGGAACAACATTGGCCATTCTCTGTTGAGAAACTTGCTGATATTCAAAGTTACTGACATTGGATGCCCCCCACACCCCATGAATTTCACTTGTCCTCCAGCATGGTGCAGTAATTGGTGACATCCTCCCTGGAAAACCTCACTCATCCTGTCACTGTTGTTCACACATTTAGAGAAATTTCAGTCTTAGTGTTGCATTCTCTCCTGGGAATACAATCTTTTGTACATGGCAGTTACCATGCCTCCTGTTTCTTTTACAGAGTGACACTGGTGATGTGCCCCCTTTTAGCATTTAGAATACTTTCTGATTTGTTCTTGAGATGTGAGCATCACTGGCTGAACCAGAATTAAGTACCTATCCCCAGCTGTCCCTGAGAAGATTGTGGCCTTCTTGAAACATTAGAGTGCTGTTAAGAATGGAATTCCTGGATTTTCACCCAGTGACACTGATGAAATGGTAATATATTTCCAAGTCAGGATGGTGAATGGCTTGGAGAAGAACTTGCAAGTGGTGCTATTCGCATTCATCCACTACCCTTGTTCTTGGAGGTGATAGAGCTTTGAAAGTGTTGTCAAAGGAACCTTAGTAAATTGCTGCAGTGCATCTTCTAGATGGCAAACACTGCTGTCTCTGTACATCAGTGTTAAAGGGTGTCAATTTTGAATGTCATGGATTTATTGTCAATCAAGGGGACTGCTTTGTCCTGGGCAGGCTTTGGGGAATCAGGAGATGAGTTACTCACTGCAGTATTTTTAGCCTCTGACTGCTCTTGTAGCTACACTATTTATATAGCTAGTCAAAATCAGTGTCTGGTCAATGGTAACCCTGATTGGAGTTGTAGTCAGGATTTGGGGAAGAAAGTAAAGCAGGAGATAGAAAAGGCATATAGGAATGGCTGCTGCTCTAAGTACTCAGGTCTGTTGCTTTACTTGGCTGTTTTGTATACCCCTTCCTTGAATCTAATACTATCCCTAATTTCCTGTGTTGTCTTAGTTGAGCCACCTTTCGAGTTTTGCTTTTGGGTTGCAGTTCATTACTTTTAAAATTTTGAGATTCCCTATCCACGGTCAACCCTTAACTAAAGTTCCCAATTTATCAAAGCCAGTTTACACCTCATACAATCAAAGTTTCTTTATTTAGATTCAGGATCTTAGCTTCAGAATCAACAACATCATTGTCCAACACAGAGTTCTGAGGAAGGGTCACCGGACCTGAAACGTTAACTCTGATTTCCCTTCATAAATGCTGCCAGACCGGTTGAGTGTTTCCAGCAACTTCTGTGTTTGTTTCTAATTTTACAGCTTCCACAGTTCTTTCGGTTTTTAACATCATTCTCCATCTTATCAAAGTATTCTATCATTTTACAGTCATTCTTCCCCAAGGTGCATCACATAACTAGATTGCTAATTATTCCTTTCTCATTCCAACTTAATTTGGACAAGTATAAATGCTGGGAAAACAGATAACATGCATATTACAGGAATACTGTTAAAGTAACTGAAAGACATGTGACATAACAAAGTAGAAGGTAACCTATGTGCTAAAAATAGTGAAGGAAGTTACGTCAGCTGGGAAGTACCAGAGAAGTTAAAGAGACTAAGATCTGAAAAGTCACTGCTTGTCCATATTCAGGATTCTACATTAGATCGTTACAGAGATAGGCTATGATTCTCCAAAATTACCCAGATTCTATAATGGTCCCAGCTAACTGAATGTTAGAAAACATGAAAAGAAAACTTTTCAACAGTCATACCAAATCTAAATGTTAATGAGTGCTGTAAGAGATGTTGAGTCTCCAGCGTTGACAATGCTTGTTACAAGACTGAAGACATCTTGCTACAATTGGAGAGGGATTTGGTTGACCACAACTGAAGTAGTGCGTGCAGTTTTGATCTACATATTTAAGGAAAGATATGCTTGCCTTGAAGGCAGTACAGCACGAGATCATTTCCTACCAAAAGACGGTTATCCTATAATGATTGCATAAATTGGGCATGCAATGTCTGACATTTAGAAGAATGAAAGGTGATTTAATTGGGACATACAAGATTTTGAAAGGGATTGACCATGTAGACACTGAGAGATTGTCTCCACGCCTGCAGAATCCACAATACAGGAGCACAGACTCCGGTTGAGGGATCTATCATTTAGGACTGAGTTGAAGAGAAATTTCTTTACTCAAATAGATCTAAATCTTTGGAATTCTCTACTCCAGATGTTTGTGGATACTCCTTCACTGAATATATTTAAGATGTAAGACTCGGAAAGATCGATTTTTGATATTTTACAGAATCTAGGACACTGGGAAGCAAATAAGAAAGTGGAGTTGAAGCCCAATATTGAATAGTGAAGCAGACTCAGAACCAGATGATCTTCACCTGCTCCCATCTCTTGTGTTCTTGTATCTAAAATGTCCATTAATGAGCCAACTAATTACTTTAATTGAGTAGCCACTTCTGGCCAAAAGGCAGCTGAGCAAATTGCATTCCCGTCTTTGGTAATGTTATATGGCCACAGGAGCATACTAGTCTTCTGCTTCTGCATCATTATGCAACCAAACTCTCGAAGAGCAGTTATGGAAGGAACGGACTGTTAATGGTCAAAAGTTGACAAAACTGGCAAGGGCTTGTTTGTGAAGATTATCTATATATACATCTGTTTCCAGCATTGTGCATTTCTGGCATTCTGAATTGCATGTTCACTCCTGAAATGAAACAGAATATCAGAGCTTGTAGCATGCTGGGTGTGCATCAGAAAGGGTCAAAAGAAAGGTAAAATGTGCAATCTTATGGTGTCAGTATGATATTCTCTGTAGGTTCAATTCCATTTCTACTTTTAAAGTGCAAGTGGGAATTATGTAGGATAAGTAACTGAGTCAGAACTGTTGTGAATGTAACATGTACAGTGTAATTATGAGAGCAGTGAGGCACCCTGTGGTTATGGATGTGTTGTACTCTAAAACAATCTGATTCACTTATATCTCCTGAACACCACACTGAATGACATGCACTGACTCTAATATCTATTGATATTAATGTAACATTCTGTTACTATACTGTCTGATTCCATTGCATCTCCCGATTGTTCAGTCCAATGATATCTGTAGCGTGCAGAGATAAAAGGAACAAAATTTCAATGCAGCAGATGAATAGAGCTGTGCTGTTTATATTAGAGGAAAGTTCTTTGAAACATTAAGCAGCAAAAAAAAACTGTGCTCTCACCACTCAAATATGCCAGGTGAAAATTGAGCCCACTTGTGGTAAATACTTTACTGTCCATTTCACATAACAAAATATAGAAAGCAATATCATGATATTGGCATTTGTCCAGCAGGCATTCAGTATGAGTATTAGTTTAAATTACCAGGAAGCCGTATTTAATTTTCAGCATGCAATCTAAAGAATTCCCACTAATTAACAGTTTAAAGGTAGGAAGTAGGTTACATCCTTTTGGTTAACTCCATGGTCCAAATATCCATTGAAACCAATTAATATAACATTGAATGATTTTAGCCCTGCATTCCAGTTACTCATTTAAATTACTGAATCACAATAACGCACATAATGCACTTAAATCATTATATGTGAGGATTAACAGCCTGAGATATTGAGGGCAGAGCATCTTCTTATTTTCTTTATACGATTAGAAAATATTTAATATACTCAGCAGGCTCATCAACATCTGAACCATTGGTAAGCAGTTAACATTGTGGATGGGAATTTGATTTGTGTTCAGCAAACTTACAGGCTGCCTGCTTCTCAACTATTACAATTTTTGTTTTGTGTGTTTTCATTACTGAAGTGAGTTAAGTCATTGTAATTTAGTGAGAACTGTGCTTTATGTTACACAACATGTGAGTAGCCTTACAGAAGTTTATAAAATCGTGGGGGGTATAGGTGGGGTTAATGGTAGGTGTCTTTTCCCTAGGAAGGAGCATTTCAAGACTAGGGGACATTTTTTTAAGGTGAGAAGAGAGGGAGATTTTAAAAAGACACGAGGGGCAAATTTTATACTCAGAAGGTGGTTCATGTGTGGAATGAACTTCCTGAAAGAGTGTTGGATGTGGCACAGTTACAACATATAAAAGACACTTAGACAAGCACATGAAAATTTTGAAGGGATATGGGCCAGGAACAGGCAGGTGGAACTAGTTTACTTTGAGGTTAACATTCAGCATGGACTGGTTGGACCGAAGTGTCTGTTTCCATGCTGTATGACTCTATGACTCTATGGCTTTCCCACAAGCAATGGAATAACTGTGACACTAAATCTTGAATCATTGCTGAATTGAAAACACCCTGCCTGATTCAAATCAGTACTGAAAGTGGAGTACCTTGCAGGACCTGGCATTCCTGAAAGGAAGTTCTCCATTCACAAAATTAAAAACTCTAAATATTCGTAATCAATGCCAGATTTCAGAGAACCAAAATGTAACCAAGAGGTGTTAATGTTTTCAGCAACTTCAATACTTTAGGCTTGACACAGCCACTAGGAGCGTATAATGGGATATAAATTGATCTTCGCGTATTTGGGGATCAAAATTGGTGATAGTCTAGAATATATCTGCATGAGCTCCTGTCATGACTCCAAAGATAATGTGATCATTTTCCAGAATTAATAAAACCATTTGCCTAATCATCTCAGGTGCATAGATGACCCTATGGTAGTGGAGTGGGGTGCAGTGCAGGTTGCTAATGTGTATGCGAGATAGTCCCAAATGCTGTGTAATCGGAGAAGAAATCAGGTTCTTTCTGGCTCCACAGCAATGATATTTTATTTCATTTTTCTTTTTAAAAATCACCTGCATTTTGTTGGTGGTGTTGGTGTTAGTCCATTTCTCAGTGACCGATTTGAGCAAATTGAACTAACACTGTTTTTATGACAATGTGGCATGGGAACCTAAGACATTCTTAAACAGCCATGTAAGATGTCTGAAAAGTTGTTAAATGGCAGTCAACCAGCCATTTCTAGTTCTGATATTGCAATTGATCCAAAGGGATTGAGATTAGAACACGAGAGGTTTCTTTGTGGCAGCCAGAGCCAGTCAACATTTGATGCTGATGCCAATCAAGTTCCTACCCCTTTTTAATACATGAGCTGCTTTCTGCTCCTTCACATAAAGATTTCTCACATCATGAGTGGAAAGCTCTTTGGCTTTTCCACAATTGTTAGTTAGCCCCTCTTAGCTGTCTCATAAAGGGCAACATTGCAAACTAGTGGACTCAAGTCAAGGATATTGTTAGTATGCTGCCCTCCGTATTCTATTAATCCTGGACCTAGGAATTACAGCCAGGAGAGACAAGCAAATGGAAATTCTCCACAATTATTGCCAGCAGCTATGCTGTCCCAGAGAGCATTTTTCCCATCATGCAATGATGTCCCCTTATTAAATATACCGATACTAGCACTTTTGCAGGAGCCTTTTATTTGAGAATATTTCAGTTGATTCTGTTTGATCAGCAGGTGAAGCCTACACTCACAAGTTAATTCTAAGTGGCAACATTCACCTCTGGCAGTTCTTTTTTGTTCATTATCCAGGTTTCACATGTCAAATCAAGAAGTAAAGCTGATTTGTTTTTAAGGCAAAATGCAGGAAAATTAACTGCAGATGCCTTTACTAACTTCGTCATCAACTTAAATACCCATCTGAAATTATACTTTTTATCGAAGTGTTTTAGATCTACTATCCTGTTGTTAAATGAAAAAGTGGAAGCCATGTCACAAACAATATAAACCTTTTGACTTCTATCCAAAAGAATCATAAAACCATGAAATGATGCAGCACAGAAAACAGATATTGCCTGTGCTGACTCTGCAAAAGAGCCATTCAGTTAATCCCACTCCCCTGCTCTTTCCTTATAACACCCAAAATATTCCCTTTGAAGTAGTCATCTAATTTCCTTCTGAAAGTTATTATTGATTCTGCTTACTACATCCCTCCAGGCATTGCATTTTAGATAACAGCATGTCATTGCATAAAGATTTCTCCTCAAATTGCCTCTAGTTCCTTTAACTGTTTAAATCTGTGTCCTCTAGTTACAGTTCATTTTTTCACTTCTTATATCAAACTCTGTCAAGATTTCAGATATCTACATTATCACACTCTGTTCTAAGTAGAACCACACCAACTTCGCTGGTCTGTCCCTGTAACTGATCTCCTGAAGCCCTGTCAGAGCAAATTTCCTCTGTATCTTCTCTAAGGCTTCAACATCATTCCTGAAGCATCATGTCCACTATTAAACACAACACCTCAGCTTGGTCTTAACTATTGATTGACAAAGGTTAGCATGATTTTCTTGCTTTTGTCCACTATGCGTTGTTATAATCCCAAGGAAGCCAGACTTCTAAATATCTTTCACAACTTGTCTCAGCACCTTCAAACACTGTGTATATACTCACCAAGTCCCTACACCCCTTTTAAGGATTTTCATGAACTTGTTCAGATATGTTATGACCAACATATAGCAGGTAGGAATTAAACAGAAGCAGAATTTTCTGGAGAAACTCAGCAGATCTGGCAGCAATTGTGAGAAGAAGGCAGAGTTAACATTTCAAGTCCGGTAATTCTTTCATAGAAGACTTAAACCCAGTTCTTCTGGCTCAGAGGTAGTGACACTTTCACTGTGCCACAAGAGTCCTCTCTGCATTCGTTTTAAATTTTTTCCAACAATCTGGAAAGATCAACTAGGCTATTTTAAAACTAGTTTTCTTTATTGTACTGTGATTATAGGTATTTGAAAAGGTTTAACCTATTTAAGTAATCGCTTATCTTTGTAAAAGGCAATAATGGGGTACACACATGACATTAACTGTAAGGCTGATTCTTCATCTTCTACAATAAACAGTAATGTAATAATGTTAATCATTACGACTATAATGTTTTAAAAGGCCATCAGATGTCTGGTATTTATAAGGTTCAATTTTCCACATATTCAGGATTTTCCCTGTGGGTTTCTGAACTAGTCCATCAGGCTGTAGCGTGAGTCTTAACACCACAACGTAAGGGAAAATGGTCAGCCATGGAGTAGCTGATTAATGGCCAGAGAATGGGCTCACCATTCAATGAAAGGTGGTGGGTAGGCTTTCGAAGCCAGAAGATCAAAGAAAGACTTTCTATCTTGAAGGCAGATGCCACAGCAAGGAGAGGAGATACCTCAAAATGGAGCATCTTCACTCCAACTTGCCAAAACTTGAAATAGAAAATGGCCTTTGCAGCCAGGTAGAGGAAGTTGAGGGATACTCTATAGGGTGGCCTGTGGCTGTTATTATACAAAATAGATATGGAGGGGCTTTGAACTTGCCTGGAGACCTAACCCTTGATTTACCACAAGGATGCAGCCCACAACAAGCTAAATAGGCTGTGGCCACTTCCAGAAATGTGCCTGGAAAATTCCAGCACATCCCCCCTTATCACCCCCCAACACCACCTCTGAGGAAATAGCCTGGGGGTAAAATGGAATCAGAGAATTAACACACAGATCCTATTAGCATGTTAACGTATGGCTTCAGGTGCCAGTGGAAGGTTACCAAAATTGTTTGTAATGGAGGTAATTTTTGACTATTTAAAAACTGCCCGCTCCATGCTGAAAAAAACAGGGAGTCAATTATTTTGACGAATCTGGTCTGTCTCAATACTCATATTTGAGGAGTTGATATATCAAAATTTTTTATGGGTTCTTTGATCAGCTCAGCAAAGTGCATGTGGAATGTGCTGTGTGAGATAATGACTCTCTGTGATACAATGTTGAAGTTGCCCTAGCTCCATCTGAGAATGTCACACCGTCTTTGGGTGGAGAAACAGTTAGTCTTGCAATTAAGTCCCAATGGAGACAAACATGAAATACCCGGCTCCTGATAGTTCTAACCATGACTAACTAGTTAATGTTAATTGCATCTATTGCTATCATATGATAAATTATAGCTTGTCATTTTTGGCAGGTGCTTCTTCTTGTTAAGACTCTCTTGGGGCCTACATGCTACCACTGATAATTAGACAAGACCTCAGACTCATCAGAGAAAAGAGGACACTAGCATGATAGAGGACATTAGAGACTTGTAGGCACTGCGGGGGCTCAGGTACATAAGCATCCCAAATGGTGTTATTCTGATTGTTTTTATAAGTTTCTATTCTTGTTTTGTAAGTTTTCATTGACTGTTAATTTTTTTGTTTTTATTAAAGTGCCCTACCAGAAGCTATTTAACTTGATTCATGTTTTATTTAAATGTGTTGAAAGGAGGATTGGTGGGAGTAAACCACCACAACCATAAGCTGCCAGAGGTTGTTGTCCAGAGCCCAATGCAACTTGGTGATCAGTATGGATGTCATTGATGAAATACCCTGATGTAATAATAATGGAGAAAATCCAGTCAATCTGATGGGATGAAAAAAAAATCAAGGCAATTGAGTTCACCATTTTAAGACCATCATCACTTTAAGACGACACGGGATGTGAGTCAGCAGCTAAAATGCACAAGCAAACAGTCAGTAGTTCTCCTGGGAGAAGCAGGAAGTTGACAACCAGAAGAAAGTCTTCACCTCAGACCTTTAAAAGGCACAAGGAAAACAGAATGTGTTAGGAAAAGTGTAAAGGCTCGTCATTCTGGAAAGCAACCGAGTAAAAAATTCTGAGTGAGCTGTTAGAAACTCTGAGAGTAAAGTTAAAAACCTTTTGAGGATGAGGGGCAAAAAACCTTTACACAAGAATACAAAGACCAGCAAAGAAAGAAGGGAAAAGGGCCTATTTACCGTTTTGAAGTGAAAATTGCCTCTAATCTCGATTAGGCTCCATGAGGCACAGCTACTGTAGATACAGCAGGGGTAATAAAAATGATTTATACCAAGACTGCTATGTCAGTAAAGAGTCAAGGGTTATTTATGTCAGTGAAAGGGTAAGTATAAAAGATTTCAAGAAGGATTTTAACTGAAGTAGAAAGATAGAATTTTAAGACTTTTATAAGATTTAAAAATCGGGATTTAAACCCCAATTTTTGTGGGAAGGAGCATTAAGACAACTGCCACAGAAGTCTATTTTCAAAATAATGTACATTCTCTTACACAAAATATTAGGCCTTAAATGGCAGGGAACCATCTATTTTACTAGCGAACAGGTAGGAGAAAAAGAATCTATCTTAGATGCAAAATCTAGGGAAAACCTCAAAGATGGAAACCACCATTGTGATCATAAAGAAAGGCAGGGAGAATACCCAGCAAGCAGTACAGAGATACACTATTGCAAAGTTTGAAACTGTAAAATAGGTATAAACAAACAGTATTGATAGTTAACAATTAGTCTTTCACAAAGTTCTGGATCAGGCCAAATGTGATGTACCCAGCTTCTCATAGTTTAATCACTAACAACTAATTAATATTAAGTGTACCTAAAGGTATTATGCAAAATGCTAAACCTTGTGTAAAACAAGTATTGTTTTTAAGATTCTGTAGTGATCTCTCCTCTACTACTGAAAATTAGACAAACCATTGGAACCAATATACAAAAAAAGCATTTGTGGCCACAAATTATCCCAACCACCAGGTACCAGTGGTTGGGACCCACAATTCCATTACAACAAAGTGAACGATGAGAAAGATCTAATTAGATTCACTGAAAATGTACCGATTGGGTAATTTAGTCACACATATCACCTTTCTTAAGAAGTGTTGGTTTCGAACAGATGGTTAATAACACTGTCCAAATGCTTTATTCAATATAATCTAGAAGTCACATTGGTGAGACTCGTGTTCCACTGAAAACTTGATGTGAATTGTTTCTTTCTTTATTAAGAAAATAGCATTAAGACCTTAATTTCATTAAAGATAATGTAAGAAGAAAAAGAATTGAATTTATAATCACATCTTTCATGCCCTCAGGACACAGCAAGGGTACTCCACAACTAATGAAGTATTGCGTGCTGTGTTCATCCAGCTCTACACCTTGTTATCTCAGATTCTCCAGCATCTGCAGTTCCTACTATCTCTGAAGTATTTTTGAGTGTAGCTATTGGTAGTGGCCTCTCTCCAGTTAATGTGGTTTCTCCTTCCATAAGTCCTTATTAGATGAAAGAAAAAAACACCTTCTCTTGAAAACTATAAGAGTGCTATCTCCATTTCTGCTTCGTGCTTTTAATGACACCATAGACTGTTAACTGCAATAATTTACTATAGAGACCATTAGACATTTTCCCACAATGTTCACCTTTTCAATAATATACTGTTCGCGATTAACCAAAATGCAAGGTAGTTTTCTACAGAATGGCTCTAATCATGTTCTTTTCGGAGCCTGAAAAGATTTGTAATTAAAACATCCCTGTCCATCTCCTGTCATTGTGTAATAGTTCTACAACTAATAGCAAGGATAATGGAGACAGTCGATCAAAATGACACCTAACAGAGTGTGAATCTGCCATGAAATAAAATTACTTAAGAGCTGAGAGGCCAAATCTCCACTTATATGTAAGGCTAGGGTTTAATGTGATGCTATTTAGATATCAGGACTCTTATAAAAGGTTTCAAAAATGTACTGATAGCTGTTACGTAGGCCAGGATTTTCCCACAAGCATCAGGAATAAATCAATGACCTTCAGAGGCCTTGCTGGGAGCCATATGGATGAATCCATTTCTTTTTTGAATATAGCTGTTGTGTTATGTCTCACAGTCTGTATGTCAGCGTATCTTTAAGAAACATGCTCATGATATCCTCAGTGTAACAAAGCATGGGACCAAAGGAGCTACCTGATGCTACCTTCCTGGGATCACATGACGCATTCTGATGTTTTATCATGAACCCAGACACTGATGCACTTGTGAATGTAATAGTTGTATATATTAATAACTTTCAATCATTAGGAAGGGGAGGTTATAGGTCAAACCCCTCTGATAATTAAACTGAAATACCAGCCCTGATTTGTTTTGGTGGGAGTAGAGGTTCCCTTCTA
Organism: Rhincodon typus; assembly: GCF_021869965.1. NCBI lineage: Eukaryota > Metazoa > Chordata > Chondrichthyes > Orectolobiformes > Rhincodontidae > Rhincodon > Rhincodon typus. The sequence continues at coordinate 29,987,210 of NC_063339.1, read as the reverse complement.
ATAATTAAACCCAAAACATCCAGAGAAGCTTGTCTTGCTCCTTGTAATATGTTCAAAGAGTTAAATGAAAGGAATCCCTGATACACACTTTATAAGTAACAAGTAACAATTTATTGACTTAACCCTAACAGTGAACAAATTAACAGAATTACTAACAAACCGAACAATTCACTCCAAGTACTAACTATTCCTTAACTGAACTAAATTCTACTGGTATGCTGTTCCAATAAACACACTTAGATAAATCAAAGTAATAAGAAAACAATAAATTAATACTTAGTTTTACAAAGTTCACACAGAATGTGTCTTCCAGAATGCCCTGCTTCTCCACTGTCTCTCCAGCCTGTCTTCTGATCCTGCTACCAGGGATGTTTTCTCTGTAATTTCTTCTGTGAAGACTCTAGCTAGAACCTAGAACCTAGAACATAGGACATAGAACAGTACAGCACAGTACAGGCCATTCAGCCCACGATATTGTGCCGACCTATTATCCTACTCTAAGATCAAACTACCCTACATACCCTACATTTTACTATCATCCATGTGTCTATCCAATAGTCACTTAAATGCAGCATAACCTCGCAGCTCTTAAACTCAATCCCCCTGCCAATGAAAGCCAACACACCAAATGCCTTCTGAACAACCCTATCAACTTGGTTGGCAACTTTGAAGGATCTATGGACGTGGACCCCAAGATCCCTCTGTTCCTCCACACTGCCAAGAATCCTGTCATTAACCCTATATTCTGCATTCAAATTAGACCTTCCAAAATGAATCACTTTTCTGGGTTGAATTCTATCTGCCACTTCTTTGCCCAGTTCTGCATCCTGTCAATGTCCCGTTGCAATCTACAACAGCCCTCCACACTATCCACAACTCCACCAACCTTCGTGACATCGGCAAACTTACTAACCCACCCTTCCACTTTCTCATCCAAGTCATTTATAAAGATCACCAAGAGCAGAGGTCCCAGAACAGATCCTTGCGGAAAACCACTGGTCACCGAGCTCCAGGCTGAAATTCTGAAGAAGGGTCTAGGCCCGAAACGTCAGCCTTCCTGCTCCTCTGATGCTGCTTGGCCTGCTGTGTTCATCCAGTTCTACACCTTGTTATCTCAGATTCTCCAGCATCTGCAGTTCCTACTATCTCTGAAACAACTTTCTATCTAGCACCACCTTCTGTCTCCTATTGGACAGTCAATTCTGTATCCAGATAGCCAAATCGCCTTGAATCCCATACCTCCTCACTTTCTGAATGAGCCTAGCATGGGGGACCGTATTAAATGCTGCTAAAATCCATATACACCACATATCTACGGCTCTGCCTTCATCGATGTGTTTTGTTACATCCTCAAAGAATTCAACAAGGCTTGTGAAGCATGATCTTCCCTCATGTTATGGTTCTTTTTTAGAGAGCTTAGTGACTTTGTGTGAGAGATAGCTATTTATTCCTCAGGCGGCAGGTTTGCTCTCACCACTTCAGATGGCAGTTAGCTCTCTGTTGATTTTCCAAATGCCCTTTTTTTAATACCCTTGATGACCCACTCAGTTCTTACACTAGAGATAGCAGGATGGTTATCACGTTTGCCTCACACACGAAAGGTACCCAGTTCGAAGCTGGGTAGGAACAGTGGTGCAGTTCTTACACTAGGATTGGTCCCCGGTTGTCAACACCATCAGATTTAAATTCAATTGACTTTCAGTTACTAAGTGCTTGGTTTAAATTAATTGGCTGATTCAAGCTAGTTTCCAAAACATCAAAACAAGCCTAAGGTTCTCAATCACACAGCAATCTGGTAAATGTTTCAATTTTTAGAATTGTCTGTAACCTGCAGCTGGTTACAGACCCATTTTTTGTATAAATCTCTAAGCTTAGAAAAGCATTTTATCTCTTAAAGGGGCCACGCACTGTTCTCCTTTATCATTTTTACCAACAAATTCTAGCTTCTTGCCTTCCAATTCATGATCACTTTGCACAACTTTGTAACACAATAAACATCTGTTGAATTCTTCTGTATCACATTATCCATGCTGGTCAACAGTGGTGGTCATCTATAAAGAAAAGACTCCCAGAACTCAGTGGTAGATATTTGGAAAACTTAAAAATGAAAAGGCTGAAGTTACCAACATAATCAAAACCGAGGCTCCTGATCTCTAAGACCATAAGGAACGGGAGTAAGCCATTCAGCTCCTCAAGTCCGATCCACTATTCAGTCGGATCATGGCTGATCTGACATACCTCACATCCACTTTCCTGTCATTTCACTGTAAGCCTTGATTATCTTACTAATCAAGAATCAATTTATCTCAGTCTTAAATTTACACTATCAAGAAGCTTGATACCATCCAGGAAAAAGCATCTTGCTTGATTGGTACCACATCCACAAGCTTTGACTCCCTCCATCACGGACACTTCGTAGCACCAATATGTATTATGTATAAGGTGTACTGTAGGAATTCACCAAAGATCTGTAGCACCTTCCAAACCCATGACCATTTCCATCCAGAAGGACATGAGAACATGAGAACACCACCACTTGCAAGCTCCTCCAAGCCACTCAGTATCCTGGCTTGGAAATATATCACCACTCCTTTACTGTCGCTAGGTCAAAATCCTGGAATTCCCTCCATAAGGGCATTGTGGGACAACACACAGCAGGTGGACTGCAGCAGTTCAAAAAAGCAGCTCACCATCACCTTCTCAAAGGCAGCTAGGGACAGCAATAAATGCTGGCCAGCCACCAATGTTCACATCTCATGAGTGAATAAAGAAAAGAAGGGCTCTTCCCACAAAGCTGTCTGTGGCAAGCAGTTCCAAAGATTCACAACCTTCTGACAGAAGAAATTTCTTCACATCTTAGTCTTAAATTGGTCCCCTTTATTCTGAGACTAAGCTCTCTGGTCCCAGACCCTCCCGTGAGGGGAAACATCCTTTCAGTATTTACTTTGTTAAGCCCTTTAAGAAAGCTAAATATTTCAATGAGATTACTTCCCATTTTTCTGAATTCCGGTGAGTAGATTCCTAGTCTATTAAGCCTTTGGTCATCAAACAACCTTTCCATACCAGGGATAATCCTAATGGACCTTCTCTGAACCACCTCCTATGAAACAATTTCTTTCCTTAAATAAGAAGACATCAAACTGCTTGCAATACTCCAGATGAGGTGTCGCCCGCACCTTGTACAGTTGTAGTTAGATTTTTCTACTCTTACACTCCAATTCCTTTGATATAAGGGCCAACATTCCATTAGCCTTCCTGATTACTTGCTGCATGTGTGTGAGCTTTCTGTGTTTCATGCACTAATGTCTCCAAGTCCCTTTGTGTTGCAGGTTTCTACAGTTTTTCTCCAATTAAATAATATTCTACTCCCTTGTTCTGCCTTCCAAAATGAACAACTTCACAGTATCTCACCATATACTTAATTTGCCAACTTTTTGCCCATTTATTTGACATATTGATATCTCTCTGTAATCTATATCCCTTTGCCTTTCCACCTGTTTTTGTGTTGAGTGCAAATCTCGCTACAGTACAATCGTTTCCTTCCTCCAAATCACTAATATGATCAGTATCAGTGTGTTCTCTGCGTTTATCTATCTTCAGAAAAATGTGACAGTCTGCAGTTGTGATTTTTTTAAAAAAGAGGCTTGACTGGTCCTAAAAGCATTGTTTGACTGAAAGAAAACACAGCTTTAAAAATGCTAAAAAGCAAGAAGTCTTAACCCTGTCCAGACTGCAATTGATTCCTCCTTCGTCTTTCTTCAAATAGACACCAAAATATGGTGAGTCCAGTTCCTTCCTGGCCAATGATAACTTCCTAAAAGAATCAACAATATCACATCATTATGTTCAATTGATATCACCATAAGGAGGAGGATAAGCCAGTGCAGATGTGTCACATTGTAAAGACATTAGAGGATCAATGCAGTAGTAAAGATGAGGCAGACAATTCACAAATTGAACCTCCCTCTATCAATGAGCTATGACTGAACTATTAGAAAAGTTAGACACATGTCTTCATATTTACAACAAGAAGAATTTTAACACCTCACAGGGTTACTCATCAAACTTAAACAGGTTTGCAGGGACAAACCAGGGTGTGAAACCTTAGCCATACATGATGTGGGTGTGGGAGAATCCTCTCCTACAAAACAGCACCTTGGTCACTAAGGTCAGAGAAACAAGTTCGGGTGCAAGCAGAAATCCAATACATGTTAACAAACCACCTAATTGAACCCAATCAAAGCAATTTCCAGCAGTTTAAGTGCTCAAGTCTGAAGGTTCACTGGACTCTGCGTAGACCACAGAAAGATCAATGCAGTAACAAAGGCAAGCAACTAATTCCCCACTTGAGAGTCTGTATCGATAGGTTTGACAGTGCAGATTTCTTACAAAATATATATTTTTTAAAGGATAATGTTTGATTGGAGAGGATTGTCGCACGCCCACATCAAAGCAGCAGGTTAACATCCGTAGGGGTGGATTCAAATTCATGGAAAAATATGAAAAAAATGGAAAAAAAAAGCCCCCAGAACACAAAATAGATCAGAGTGTTTGGAAAGAGTTAGTAATCAAACTTCAAGCACACTGAATAAACGAATGACAATGAGAAGAGAGACTATCAATACAGGACTGAAGGTGTTGTGTCTGAATGCACGCAGTATACAAAATAAGGTAAATGGGCTTATGCTGCAGATCGAAATTGGCAGGTATGATGAGATGGGCATCACGGAGACGTAGCCGCAAGGGGATCACTGGGAGCTAAATATCCAAGGATACACATCCTATAGAAGGCAGGTATGCACAGGGTGTGGGGTTGCCTTATTAGTAAGAAATGGAATTAAATCAATAGCAGGAAATAAAATAGGGTCAGATGATGGAGAATCTGTGTGGGTAGAGTTGAGGAACCACAAGGCTAAAAAAAACCATAATCCAGTAGTCAGGATTTGAGGCAGAAGATACACCATGAGAGAGAAAAAGCATGTAGGAAAGGCAAGGTTACAGTGATCATTGGGAATTTCAATATGTAGGTGGACGGGGAAAATTAGATTGGTAGTGGATCACAAGAACAGGAACTTGTGAAATGTCTACAAGTTGGCTTTTTGTAGCAGCTTGTGGTGGAGCCCAATAGGGAACAGATAAATCTGGATTTAGTGATGTGCAATGAGGCAAACTTGATAAGGGAGATTAAGGTGAAGGAACCTTAATATGATAGAATTTACTCTGAAATTTGAGAGGGAGAAGCTGGAATCAGATGTAACAGTTTTACAATTGAATAAAGGCAGCTATAGAGGCATGAGGGAAGAACTGGGCAGAATTAACTGGGAGAGGAGCCTAGCAGGAAAGACAGTAGAACAGCAATTGCAGGAGTTTCTGGGAGTAATACAGTAGACACACCAAAAATTCAGCCCTTGGAAAAAGAAATGTACTAAAGGGAGGATGAGGCAACCATGGCTGACAAGGGAAATGAGAGACAGCATAAAAGCAAAAGAGAAAGCATAAAATGTTGCAGAGGGCAGCAAGAAGCCAGAGGATTGGGAAGCCTACAAAGACGAAAGGGGGATAACAGAAAAAAATAAGGAGAGAGAATATTAAATATGAGGATAAGCTAGCCAGTAATGTTAAAAAAATTTCAAGAGTTTCTTTAAACATATATAGGACAAATGCGAGGCAAAGTGGACATTGGACGCGGGAAAATGACACTGGAGAAGTAATAATGGGAAACAAAGAAATGGCTGATAAGCTGAATAAGTACTTTGTGTCAGTTTTCAGAGTCGAAGACATGAGTAATATACCAAAAATTCAAGAGGGTCAGGGGCACAGAGGTGAGTATGGTGGCCATCACCAAAGAGAAGGTGCTAGTACAGCTGAAAGGTCTAAGGGTGGATAAATCACCTGGACCAGATGGGCTACACCTCAGAGTTCTTAAGGAGATAGCTGAAGTGATAGTGAAGGTGTTAGTGGTAATCTTTCAGGAATCACTGGAGTCAGGGAGGGTCCCAGAGGACTGGAAAATTGCTAATAAAACCCCCCTGTTTAAGAAAGGAGTAGGGCAAAAGATGGGAAATTATAAGCCGATTAAACCTGATCTCGGTCGTTGGTAAGATTTTGGAGTCCATTGTGAGGGATGAGATTTCGGAATACTTGAAAGTGCACAGCAAAATAGGGAAATGTCAGAATGTTTTCATCAAGGGGAGATCATGCCTGACAACTCTGTTAGAATTCTTTGTGGAAGTAACAAGCAGGTAAGACAAAGGAGAGCCAATGGACTTCCAGAAGGCCTTTGATAAGATGCTACACAGGAGGCTGCTGAGTAAGATAAGGGCCCATGGTGTTAGAAGCAAGGTGCTAGCATGGATAGAAGATTGGCTATCTGGCAGAAAGCAGAGCGTGGGGATAAAAGGGCCTTTCTCAGGATAGAAGCTGGTGACTAGTGATGTTCCACTAGGTTCAGTGTTGGGACCACAACTTTTCACTTTTATCTATTAATGATCTCGATCAAGGAACAGTGGGCATTCTGGCTAAGTTTGCAAATGATACAAAGATAGGTAGAAGGAGAGTAATATTGAGGAGGCAGGGAGGCTGCAGAAAGATTTAGACGGGTTAGGAGAGTGAGCAAGGAAATGGCAGATAGAATACAACGTGGGAAAGTTCGAGGTCATGCACTTTAGTAGGAAGAACAGATGCATGGAATACTTTCTAGATGGGGAGAAACTTCAGAAATCTGAAGTGCAAAGGGACTTTGGAGTCCTAGTCCAGGTTTCTCTTAAGGTAAACTTGCAGGTTGAGTCTGTAATTGGGAAGGTAAATACAACATTAACATTTATCTCGAGAGTACTAGAATATAAAAATAGGGATGTACTTCTGAGGCTTTATAAGTCTCTGGTCAGATCACATTTAGATTTTTGTGAGCAATTTTGGGTCCCATACCTCAGCAAGGATGTACTGGCCTGGGAGCCAGTCCAGAAGAGGTTCACGAGAATGATCCCAAGAATTAAAGGTTTAAATATGAGGAAGTTTGAGGACTCTGGGTCTATATTCAATGGAGTTTAGAAGAATGAAGTGGGGGGGGATCTCACAGAATGCTGAACAGCCTGGACAGAGTGGACGTTGGGAAGATGTTTTCATTGGTAGAAGAGACTAGGACCCAAGGGCACAGCCTTAGAGTAAAGGGAGGACCCTTTAGAACGGAGATAAGGAAACATTTCTTCAACCAGAGAGTAGTGAATTTGTAGAACTCATTGCCACAGACAGCTGTGGAGGCCAGGTTATTGTGTATATTTAAGACAGAGATAAATAGGTTCTTGGTTGTCAAGGAGATCAAAGATTACGGGGAGAATGGGGTTGAAAAACTTATCAGTCATGATTAAATGAGCAGACTCAGTGGGCTGAATGGTCAATTTTCTGCTCCTTTGTCTTATGCTTTTATGGTCAAATGGCAAGTTCCATTAACACCTAGGACTAAAGAAATGTCAGCCTTTGTCACATTAGCAAACTTTTCAAATTCTGCGCTAGGTTCTCAGTTGTTTGTCATCTATATAAATGATTTGAATAAGAATAGAGGAAGCATGGTTAGTAAATTTGTGGATGACACCAAAATTGGTAGTATAGTGGACAGTGAAGACGATTGTCTAAGTTTACAAAGAGATCTCGATCAATTGGGCCAATGGCCCCAGGAGTGGCAGATAAAGTTTAATTTAGATAAATGCGAGCATTGCATTTTGGTAAGATGAACAAGGGCAAGACTTTCACATTATGTAAGGGCCCGCAGAAGTGTTGTAGAACGGAGAGACCTAGGGGTTCAGGAACATAGTTCATTGAAAGTTCCATCACAGGTAGACAGATTGGTAAAGAATTTTGGAATGTTTGCTTTCATTGCTCAGACCATTGTGTTTAGGAGTTGAGGCTTCATTTACTGTGTACAGTTCTGGTCACCCTGCTTTAGGAGAAATATTATTAAATTGGAGAGAGTTCTGAAAAGATTTACAAGGATGGATTAGAGGGTTGGAATTATAAGGAGAGGCCAGAGCAGTTGGGACCTTTTTTCACTGGAGCACAGGAGGTTGAAGCATGACCTTATAGAGGTTCATAAAATCATGAGGACATAGAGAAGGTGAAAGCAAAGGTCTGTTCGCTAGAGTTGGAGAATTCAAAACTAGAGGCATAGTTTTAATGTGCGAGGACAAAGATTTGAAAGGGACCTGAGGGGCAACTTTTTCTCACAGAAGGTGGTTCATATGTAGAATAAACTGCCTGAGGAAGTGATAGATGCAGGTACAGTTATAACATTTAAGAGACGTTTGGATGGGTACATGAATAGGAAAGGTTTGGAAGGATATGGGCCAAATGCAGGCAAATGGGATGAATTTAGATTTGGAAACTTGGTCGGCATGGGCAAGTTGGGCTGAAGGGTCTGTTTCTGAGCTGTATGACTCTATAATTCGATGATCCTTAAGAGTACTGATAGGCAGACGGATCTGGGTGTAGGTCACTGAAAGTGGCAATGCAGGTGAAGAAGGTCATAAACAAGGCATATGGCATACTTGCCTTCATCGGCCAGGGAATTGAGTTTATAGAACCTTAGTTAGGCTGCATTTGGAATATTGTGTTCAATTCTGGTCACCACACTACTAGAAGGATGTGGTGGCTTTGGAGAAGGTACAGAGAAGATTTACGAAGATGTTGCCTGGTATGGAGGGCATTAGCTATGAGGAGAGGTTGGATAAACTTGGGTTGTTCCCACTGGAACCACAGAGATTGAGGGGCGACCTGATAGAGGTCTATGAGATTATGAAGGACATGGACAGAATGGACAGTCAGAAGCTTTTTCCCAGATGGAAGAGTCAGTTACTAGGGGCTGTAGGTTTAAGATGTGAGGGGCAACGTTTAAAGGTGATGTACGAGGCAAGTTTTTTACACAGAGGGTGTGGGTGCCTGAATTCACTGCCAGGAGATGTAGTCGAGGCAGATACGATAGTGCTTTTAAAGTGCGTCTTGACAAATACATGAATAGGATGGGAATAGAGGGATACAGTCCCTGGAAGGATAGGGGGTTTTAGTTGTGACGGGCAGCATGTCAGTGCAGGCTTGGAGGGCTGAAGGGCCAATTCCTGTGCTGTCATTTTCTTTGTTCTTTGTTCTTTGACTCTATAATGACATTTCGCCTAAAAAGCGCTTCAGCAATTTCCCAGAGAGTAATGAATCAAGTAGAAGCCAGTGTTCTTAATTGTGTGATTTGCTTTGATGAGACACTACTTTAAAGGCTTTGTGGTACAGTGGTAGTGTCCCTACCTTTGTATCAAGGAACTCAGACTCAAGTCCCACCTGCTATAGAAGCGTGTAATAACATCTCTGAACAATTTGATTAACAATATGATAATGTACAATTGCACTTGGATTACCACATAGAACAATTTCAGACATTATTTAAGAAATAACAATCAGCCAATTTGGAGGGAAAGTTTGCAAAGGCAAAAATAACCTACTTAGGGCTCAAAATAGGGTAAGGACAAATGCTGCAAAGAAAGGCAAATAAACAAGCATTGGTGAAGATTCCTGTCTCTGAAAATAAACAAGAAATTATGAGATAGCACAGTGCCCGCAGCTGGAGGAACACAGTGGGCCAGGCGGCATCAGAGGAGCAGGAAAGTTGACATTTTGGGTCGGGACCCGAAACGTCAACTTTCCTGCTCCTCCGATGCTGCCTGGCCTGCTAGGCTCCTCCAGCTCCAACATCGACAGCTCTTACTATCTCTGAGCAAGAAATTATAAGATTTTTTTTAAGGATTTGCTCAACTGACAGATTTACTACAAAAGAAAGCCAAGGTAATGTGTTCAGGGAAACTACTGATAAGCCAAAAGCAACTTTGATCACTGAACCAGAGTTGTCTGCACCAAATTTCGTTAAGATCTTCACAGTAGCAAATGTTATTAGTGATTTGGGAATGCATGCAATTCTGTCATGGGAAAATGGCTCAGACGTAAAGAAGCTAGTAAGATACTTTTCTAAGGAGTTAGATCAATACCAAAAGAAATACTTTACAGTTGGAAAAGAAATCCTGGTTCTTAAATATTTTGAAATATATATCTGTCACTGCTACAAAGAGACACAGATATATACAGATCATAATCACTTAACCTTTCCGAAACAAATCAAAAGTATAGTGGTGAGCATAGCTACCTTCCAAACTGCTAGACTATTTTATCAGTGTTTGCTATTACAGCTTCACTGTTTAAAAGTTGTTCACATTGCAGAGAAAATAATATAAATGCTAATGGTTTGTCAAATATGATGTGGAGATGCCAGTGTTGGACTGGCGTGGTCAAGGTCAGAAATCACACAACACCAGGTTATAGTCCAACAGGTTTATTTGAAAACAGGAGCTTTCGGATCCTTGCACCTTCTTCAGGTTAGCGACTTTGTTTAAAATATCTGAAAAATTACATTTAAAATACTAAGTTATCAGATATAATTTTACAAGTTACACATAAAGTGAAAATGCTTGCAATCTTTTAAACAAGTTTTACAATGGGACATATTTAAAAATGGTACTTCATTTTGTGAGGGTGGAGGTATTATGAAGATGCTTCATATTTTGTATTTCTTGGAATGGTAAACTTTTGAAGGATTGTTGAAAATTTAACTCAGCGCACAAATATTGATGATTTACATGTAACCATAATACAATTATTATAACCACCAGCAAATGTCAAAATAACAGATCATCATTGACATAATTTCTACATTTTTGTGTGTGACTTATGAGGCATCTGTTTAACAGCTTCACTAACCACTAATAAAGATAATTATTGTTTTATGTGTTGACGTTTTCTTGCCATAGTGCTCTGGATAATACAACATCAATTGGCAAGGCAATTGCAAAACTGATTACAAGGCTGTAGCAATATTATTAAATCATTGTTCAACAAAAGGAGCAAAATAATGGCTCTAGGTGTCTCTTCCTCCAATGCCCTGTAGGTGATTTATTCTCTTAAATTCATTTATTTTGCTTTACACCTTTTGTTAGGAAAGTTATCTTAAAACTGAAGTTTGTATATAAAACATTTTGTTTCAGTTCACCTTCTCAATTTTGCAAATTGGAGCTCAAAGATGCCCAATGTTACAATGCTGCTGACATGTTGTTTTGCATGCAGGGACAGGCCATCATGGCATGCATTAGTGAAATGTGCATCCCTGGGCTTTTCACCTGCTCTCTTAGAACTCACAGCATTTCTGTCCTGCCTTGTTTTTTCACACTTTGTCACCTCATTCAGAACTTACAGCCTCACATTACTTCTGTATTGCCTTTCCTTTAATTGCAGACACAAAGCCAGGCAGCCTGTCATGTTTTCAAGCACTTTTCTGTCAAGGAGACGAACATGTTTCTCTATCTCAAACCTGCAACATGTGTTAGCAACTTGTGCAGCAAAGATGTTGCATATGGCCATGTCTCAAAGCCTAGGGGTAACAGTTCTTTGCCACGTCCAAAGGGACTGTTGTCAGTTAGGGGGCACCAGCACATGAACTCAAGGGCATCATTCAATCTTATTCTAGGGATGGGGGTGTAGAGTTCTGGTTTACAATCAGTTACGTTCCTGATCTTTAGGCAGTTTGAATCACTCCTAGACCCCTGGTTCTGGACACTGGACTTATTTATGGGGATGTGAATGAAGAGGCAGTAGACAGGTTTTTAAGGGCAAAAGAATCTCTGCATTTAGTTAAGGTAGAAAAAGTAATTATAATATAAAAATAGGTAATTCAATAAATCAAGGAAATTAACACAATTAATATACAGGAAACAGTAGTACTTTAAAATACACTATTGTTTGATTACCACTATTCAACACCATCTACTGCTACACAGAAAACAAACAGCATTTAAATTTACATGCTTAACCAGAATTCCCACCAGCAGGGTCCCAATGCACTGATACCACCGCTCTCCCGCTGCTAACTATGTTGGAACCTTGGGTTCTCGGGAGTTTATGCTCACCATCAAGAAGACCACCATCATCCCTGTGTCCAAGAAAACACTTGCTGTGTGCCTTAATGACTACTGCCCAATAGCTCTTACTTCAATAATCACAAAGTGCTTCAAGAGCCTGTTTATAGCCCACATCAATCTGTCTCCCAACCTGCCTTGATCCCCTACAGTTTGCCTACTAATGTAACAGGTCCGCAGAGGATGCCACATCCATAGCCTTGCACTCATCCCTGGAACATCTGGACAACAAAGACACCTATGTCAGACTCCTGCCCATTGATTACAACTCTGCCTTCAACACCATTATCCCCTCCAGACTGATCTCAAAACTCCATGACCTTGGTCCTGGCTCCACCCTCTGCAACCGGATCCTCAGTTTTCTGACCCATTCGCCGCAATCAGTGAGGATAGGTAACTGCACCTCCTCCACAATAACACTTAACACTGGAGCCCCCCCAAGGATGCATTCTCAGCCCCCCTTACATCTACGACGGTATTTGGACTGTGTTGCCAAATTCTGAATGAACGCCATCTACAAGTTCACTGACGACACCACCATAGTGGGATGGATATCTAACAAATACAGAAGGGAGATAGAGGGCTTGGTGACGTGTTGCAATGAAAACAATCTGCCTCTCAACATTGGCAAAACTAATCAAGAACTGATCGTTGATTTCAGAAAGAAAGGAGGAGAACATGCCCCATCTACATCAATGGAACTGAGGTTGAGAGAGTAAATAGCATCAGATTCCTTGGAGTGACAACAACTGATGACCTGTCCTGGACTTCCAACATAGATGCACAGTCAAGAAGGTGCAACAATGACTCTTCTTCCTCAAGCAGCTCAGGAAATTTAGCACATCCATAGGGACCCTCACCAACTTTTACAGATGCACCATTGAAAACATACTTCCAGGGTGCATAACTGCCTGGTGTGGCAACTGTCTGCCCAGGACCGTAAGATGCTACAAAAGTGGTGTGCACAGCCCAGACCATCACAAAAGCCAACCTTCCATCTATGGAGTCTATTGACATGGCTCTCTGCCGTGGAAAGGTGGTCAACATCATCAAAGACCCATTGTACCCTGGTAATGATCTCCTACAACCTCTTCCGTCAGGGAGAAGATACAAAAGCCTGAACACAAGCAAAAGAAGGTTCAGGAACAGTTTCTTTCCGGCCATTATCAGACTGATGAATGGACTCTCTAGCCTCAAATACCGTAACCTGGAATGTAAGCTGTATGCCTCTAAGTCTTTTGATCTGCACAAACTTTGCTTGCTGTGATATACCTGTACTCTTCATAAACAAAACTTTTCACTGCATTTCAGTACACATGACAATAAATCAATCAATCAAAATCAACCAAAAACCACTCAGAATGCAGTTTTGAAGTTCGCCCGGCTGGTCTGGCTTGCCATACCCAGAGTACAGTTGAGGACTTCAAGCTGTGTAACTCTTACAGTCTGGGAGGGGAAGGGGGCTCTGAAATAAATAGAGAGAGGGGGAGGCAATGATAGAAGGTGGATAGAGAAGCAGATAGGTGGGAGAAAAGATGGACAGGTCAAAGAGGCGGGGACGAGATGGGCTGGTCTTGGGATAAGGTCGGCATGGGGAGATTTTGAAGCTTATAAATGCACATTGAGACCATTGGGCTGCAGGGTTCCCAGGCGGAATATGAGGTGCTGTACCTCCAGTTTTCGGGTGACATCGTTATGGCGCTGGAGAAGGCCCAGGATGACATGCCGTCCAAGGAGTGGGAGGGGGAGTTGAAGTGGTTTGCGGCTGGGAGGTGTTGTCGTTTGTCACGAACCGAGCGTAGGTGCTCCACAAAGCGGTCTCCATGCCTCCGCTTGGTTTCCCTGATGTAGAGGAGGCCACATCAGGAACAGCAGATACAATATACCACATTAGCAGATGTGCAGGTGAACGTCTGTTTAATGTGGAAGGTTTTGTTGGTGCCTGGAATGGAGGTGAGGGTGAGGTGTAGGGGCAGGTGTAGCACCTCCTGCGGTTGCAGTGAAAAGTACCAGGGGTGGTGGGACTAGTGGAGAGTGTGGAGTGGACGAGGGAGTCACAGAGAGTGTGGTCCCTCCGGAAGGCAGATAAGGGTGGGGAGGGAAATATATCCTTGGTAGTGGGGTCAGATTGCAGGTGGCAGAAGTGGCAGAGAATGATGCGTTGAATCTGGAGGTTGATGGGGTGATACCTGAGGACAAGGGGAATTCTGTCTTTGTTGTTATTGCGGGGAGGGTGTGTGAGGGTTGAGGTGCGGGAAATGCGCAAGATGCGGTCGAGGGCATTTTCGACCACTGTGGAGGGGAAATTGTGGTCCTTGAAAAACGAGGACATCGGGATGTCCAGGAGTGGAACACCTCATCTTGGGAATAGATGTGGCGGAGGCAAAGGAATTGGGAATAGGTGATGGCATTCTTGCAGGAAGGTGGGTGAAAGGAGATGTATTCTAGATAGCTGTGGGAGTCGGTGGGCTTGAAATAGATATTAGTTTTGAGGTGGTCACCAGAGACGGAGACAGAGAGGTCAAGGTTGGGGTGGAAGATGTTAGTAAAGTGGATGAACTGTTCAAGCTCCTTGTGGGAGCACGAGGCTGCGCCGATACTGTCATTAATATAACGGAGGAAGAGGTGGGGGATGGGGCCAGTGTAGCTGCGGAAGAGGGATTGTTCCACGTATCCTACAAAGAGGCAGGCATAGCTTGGGCCCATGGCCAACCCTTTTGTCTGTAGGAAGTGGGAGGAGTTGAAGGAGAAGTTGTTAAGGGTAAGGATGAGTTTGGTAGGTGGATAAGGGTGTTGGTGGAGGGGAACTGGTCGGGCCTGCGGGAGAGGAAGATGCAGAAGGCTTTTAGGCCATCTGCATGGGGAATGCAACAGAATTCCCCTTGTCCTCACGTATCACCCCATCAACCTCCGGATTCAATGTATCATTCTCCACCACTTCTGCCACCTGCAATCTGACCCCACTACCAAGGATATATTTCCCTCCCCACCCCTTATCTGCTTTCCGGAGAGACCACTCTCTCCGTGACTCCCTCGTCTGGTCCACACTCCCCTCCAGCCCCACCACACCCGGCACTTTTCCCTGCAACCGCAGGAGGTGCTACACCTGGCCCTACACCTCCCCTCTCACCTCCATCCCAGGCCCCAAGAAAACCTTCCATATTAAACAGACGTTCACTTGCACATCCGCTAATGTGGTATATTGTATCCGCTGTTCCCGATGTGGCCTCCTCTACGTCGGGGAAACCAAGAGGAGGCTTGGAGACCACTTTGTGGAGCACCTACGCTCAGTTCATGACAAACGACAATACCTCCCAGTCACGAACCACTTCAACTCCCCCTCCCACTCCTTGGACGGCACGTCCATCCTGGGCCTCCTCCAGCGCCACAACGATGCCACCCGAAAACTGGAGGTACAGCACCTCATATTCCACCTGGGAACCCTGCAGCCCAATGGTCTCAATGTGGATTTACAAGCTACAAAATCTCCCCACCCCTGACCTCATCCCAAGACCAGCCCATCTCATTCCCGCCTCCTTGACCTGTCCGTCTTTTCTCCCGCCTATCCGCTCATCCCACCTCACTGATCAACCCCCAACCCCACTTCCTACCTACTAGCCTCATCCCCGCCTCTTTAACCTGTCCGTCTTCCCTCCCACCTACCTACCCCTCCCTCCTCATTGACCAAACCCCATCCCAACTCCCTACCTACACTCACCTTTACTGGCTTCATCCCCACCTGCTTGACCTGTCCGTCTGCTCTCTACCTATCTGCTCCTCTATCCACCTTCTATCATCACCTGCCCCTCTATTTATTTCAGAGCCCCATTCCCCTTCCCCTTCCCCTCCCCCATTTCTGAAGAAGGGTCCAGACCCGAAACGTCAGCTTTCCTGCTCCTCTGATGCTGCCTGGACTGCCGTGTTCATCCAGCTCCACACCTTGCTATCTTAGACTCCAGCATCGGCAGTTCCTACTACCTCTTTCAGTTTGGGTTGTGTCCACTGATGTGGTTAGGTGTGTATTGGATCTATTGGGAAGTACCTGGTATACTTTATTTTTGCTGGTTTGGCGAGCCTGGTTTTCAACTCAGGCTGTGTCTGAGGACCTGCGGTATCGGTCGAGTCAGTTGTTGCTTCGAGTTGTCGATCTTTGGTTCTGATGGTTGCAGTCGGTTATTGAGATTCTTGCCGTCAGTTTTCTCAGTTCGGAAAGGCCCACTATCAGAAGTTCTCTCTGGGAATCTGGTCTGGCCTGTTCTGTTGTGGATCTCTTGGTTGACTTCCTCCTCTAGGTTGTCCTTTGTTCTGATGATGCTCTTAGTTCTGCTTCCCGATTGGGCTTCTCCGTTCAGTCTCTCAAAACAGCTTCTCTTGGGTCTTGGTTTGAAGGGGAGGGGAGAGCTTGTGGGGAAGGTACGCAAGCAGGAGCTTGTTGTTGGAAAAGGATCTCTTCAGGTGAGATTGGGGCTGGAAGTTATAGGCCCCCCTATCTCGGTGCCAAATCTGTAGTTTTCATTGAGCTCTTGATGTTCTCTTCTGAGGTTAATTGGCCTTCCAATAGCTAGGTACGTGAGAATGGGTTTTGATAGAGATTGAATGTCAAGTATCTCTGCAGGCCCCATACTCTCTGCACTGTGTAACACAAGGTGTAAAATACTGTCTCAGGCTAGTGTCGCAGAGATAGTAAGAACTGCCGATGCTGGAGTCCGAGATAACACAGTGTGGAGCTGGAGGAGCACAGCAGGCCAGGCAGGATCAGAGGAGCAGGAAAGTTGACGTTTCAGGTTGGGACCTTTCTTCAGAAAATCTGAATTAATTTCTGAACACACTGTGTTATCTCAGGCTATTGCCTGTTGGTTTCAGTTGATTGTTCCTTTAAAAGAGGAGATGTAAATTGAAATTCCAGGCTGAACAATAGATCCAGACAGCAATCTGCATTCTGCTGTGTTGTGTTGTACATTTCCTGCAGAACTCAGTCCATTTGTCCCTTTTCTTTATGAAAATTTTGAAAATCCAGAGTTCTGCCTAAAAATCCAGGGTTTTGTCCATTTGTTTTAATATTGGGGATTCTTGTTCAATCTTACAGGGGTCAGTCAGCCATTGGAGGGCAGGAGTTACTGCCAGTTTGGGAGGGTCATTAATGGAGACCAGCACCTTGGCCCCCTTGGGGAACTGTGCAACATGATGGCTGGCATTACTAAGCTATGGGCCTGAGGGTCAGGAGGAAAAGTGAGGATATGAAGACTTATACAAAAAGTTTGGCAGGGAATTGGTCAGCAAGGAGTGTATGGAAGAAAGGAGCTTTTAGGTTTGCAGATCAGCTTGATAGACAGGCTGAGCCTACAACTCAATCTGTGTTGCCTTCCATCTTCATCTGAATTACTAACGCGCAATGGAACTTAAAATGACTATCACCACAACCAAAGTGGGTGGAGTAAGTGCTTTGTTTTCCTGTAGAAGAGTACATCCTCAACAAATTATGAGCAGCATAAAACCTTATGTTACATTGATGTGTTACTTACACAGAACAGGTTAAAGACATCTGTAATCAGAGATTTTTACTTGTGGGCCTAATGTTGAATACAAGTGCAAGCAATGTTGACTTTGTCATTGGTCAATAAAAATTGATCATAGTAATCTTCGTGAATCAGGGGTAAAACCAAGCAACTGTAGAGTGTCACCTATAGGCCATAATTCACAAAGAAAATCCCAGGCCTCCAAGAATATGGAAGCGATTTACTCTCACCTTGAATTTGATAACATTCTCTTCCATGCAATGATGCCTTTCTTGGATTATATAGGCAGTGGGAAAGGGGAAACCAGGTTTCACTAATCTGACTGGACTTGTGCTGTATACATCACAATAAGGTCCACTATGTTCAAGGTCCATGTGCAGGTATTCCATAGTCATAGAGATGTACTGCATGGAAACAGGTCTGTCAGTCCAACTTGTCCATGCCGACCACATTAATCTAATCCCATTTGCCAGCATTTGGCCCATATCCCTCTCCATCCTTTCTATTCATATACCCATCAGATGCCTTTTACATGTTGTAATTGTACCAGTCTCCACCACTTCCTCTGGCAGCTCATTTCATACACGTACCACTCTCTGTGTGAAAGAGTTGCTCCTTAGGTCCCTTTTAAATATTTCGCCGCTCACCTTAAAAATATATATTCTAGTTTTGAACTCCCCTACCCTGGGGAAAAGACCTTGACTACTCACCCTATCCATGCCCCTCATGATTTTATAAACTTCTATAAGGTCATCTCTCAGCCTCTGACACTCCATGAAAAATGGTCCCAATCTAATCAGCCTCTCCCTACAGCTCAAACGCTCCAACCCTGGCAACATCCTTGTAAATCTTTTCTGAGCCCTTTCAAGTTTCACAACATCTTTCCTATAGCAAGGAGAACAGAATTGAATGCAGCATTCCAAAAGTGGCCTAATCAATGCCATGTACAGCCGTAACATGATCTCCCAACTCCTGTATTCAACGCACTGACTAATAAAGGCAAGCATACCAAATACCTTTTTCACTACCCTGTCTACCTGCAACTCCACTGACAAGGAACTATGGAAGTGCACTTCAAGGTCTCTTTGTTCAGCAACCCTCTTTTTGAAGTCCCATTGTATGGAGGACTAAGCTAAGCAATCATTTCTGTGCGTTGTAAAGCTGCCCACTCACATTACTAAGGACTTATTTTGTTTCTGCTATTCGTCAAATAAGCTCATTTCAGTTACTAGTGGTGTACCTCAAGGATCTGTTTTGGGGCCACTGCTGTTTGTCATTTTTATAAATGACCTGGATGAGGGCATAGAAGGATGGGTTAGTAAATTTGCAGATGACACCAAAGTTCGTGGAGTTGTGGATAGTGCGGAAGGATGTTGCAGATTACAGAGGGACATAGATAAGCTGCAGAGTTGGGCTGAGAGGTGGCAAATGGAGTTTAATGCGGAAAAGTGTGAGGTGATTCACTTTGGAAGGAGTAACAGGAATACAGAGTACTGGGTTAATGGTAAGATTCTTGGTAGTGTGGATGAGCAGAAAGATCTCGGTGTCCATGTGCATAGATCACTGAAAGTTGCCACCCAGGTTGATAACGTTGTTAAGAAGGCGTACAGTATGTTAGGTTTTATTGGTAGAGGGATTGAGTTTCGGAGCCATGAGGTCATGTTGCAGCTGTACAAAACTCTGGTGCGGTCGCACTTGGAGTATTGCATACAGTTCTGGTCACCGCATTATAGGAAGGATGTGGAAGCATTGGAAAGGGTGCAGAGGAGATTTACCAGGATGTTGCCTGGTATGGAGAGAAGGTCTTATGAGGAAAGGCTGAGGGTCTTGAGGCTGTTTTCGTTAGAGAGAAGAAGGTTAAGAGGTGACTTGATAGAGACATACAAGATGATCAGAGGATTAGATAGGGTGGACAGTGGGAGCCTTTTTCCTCGGATGGTGATGGCTAGCACGAGGGGACATAGCTTTAAATTGAGGGGTGATAGATATAGGACAGATGTCAGAGGTAGGTTCTTTACTCAGAGAGTAGTAAGGGCGTGGAATGCCCTGCCTGCAAAAATAGTAGACTCGCCCACTTTAAGGGCATTTAAATTGTCATTGGATAAACATATGGATGATAATGGAATAGTTTAGGTTAGACGGGCTTCAGATTGGTTTCACAGGTCGGCAGAACATCGAGGGCCGAAGGGCCTGTACTGCGCTGTAATGTTCTATGTTCTATGTTCTATGTTCTCATTGGAACCGTAACCACTGGATCCAGCCACAGCAGGAGTTCCTATCACCATGGTCACTGCACAATGAGGACACAGGAACACTGAGGAGGAAGTAATGCTTCAGTAATCCCTGAACCAACAGTAACCTCCAGCAGCTGCCAAGCAGCCTCCACATGAAGAAGTCGCAGCTGGAAGTCCCCTCAGGAAGTGAAGGAGGTACTGGACGGCCAGTATCTCATCCTCCAGATGAGTGAGAGGTAGTAACACTGCAGGTCGAGAATAGCCTAGGACATCATTGCAGAGTTGTGTCATCTGCCGGAGCATGGATTGCGAACTAAAGGGATAGGTGGCAACCTTGCTGACCCTTGGGTGACCCTTGCTGACCCTATCCCATGCTTAGCTTTCAAGGTGACGGCAGTGCATGAACTTTTATGCAACTGGCTGCTTCCAAGCATCCACAGGGGACCTGGGTGGGATCTGTCAGTTGTCCACACACAAATATATTCAAGGCTATTATTGATGTAATTTGGGCCAGATCACACCTCTTCTCATTTCCTCATGATGAGGTCAGTACTGCAACTTGGCAGGAGGCTTTGCCAACATAGCTGGCTTTCCCCAGGTGCAGGACATTATAGACAGTAAACACATTGTGTTGAGAGTGGCATATCATAATGTGGCTGATTTCATCCGCAGAAAGATGTTCCATTCCATCAATGTTCAAGTCATCCATGATCATTGGTACCACATCCTGGAGGTCTGCACCTGGTACCCTGGAGTATTCCACAATGCCAATATCTTTAAAAATTCTTATATTCCTGCTTCATTTCAATGTTTAGATGCTTTGCAAGGGTAATTTCTAGGAAAATAAAACAAAGAACTGCTGATACCGGAAATCTGAAACTAAAAGAGAAAATGCTGGAAAAAGTCAGCAGATCTGGCAGCATCTGTGGAGAAAGCAGAGTTAATGTTTTGAGTCCAGTGAATGCCTAAAGGCTACTTGCAGCTGGCAATTTGCACAACTTGCCTTAAAAGATAGCAGAAATCCCATGAGGTTCCAGCAGCAATGAATACAGCTACTGCTGATAAGCAGCGTCATAGAGACACGGTACATACATAATGACATGAGCAACAAAGAAATGTGTGACGTAACTCACCAGAGCTCACAGAGAGAACCCCTTCATGAAACTCACCAAAATTGACACTTAGTTGATTTTAGATGAGGTTCATCCCATAATTATATACTTAAACTCTAACTACTGCTATTCAGAAGTTTGATTATCCCAAGCTTCAGTTTCTTCACCAGACAAACATATGTCTTTGGCAGTATAGACCAGTGATCATATGATTTTGATGTCAAAATAACCAAGTCCTTTTCTGAGGACAGGCCTTTCCACTCAAACCAAATTCTCCTGGAAGGAATTTTAACAAACTCATCTGAAGTTGTTTCCCTTCCCAAAACGCAGGTCAAGAAACCCAAGAATCCTGCTTTCTGAAGCTGTTGCACTTTTGATACAAGTAAACTTCACAGCTCAATCCTGGGATCTGCACATCTGCTGAATTTTCACCGTTGTTTCATGCTGGTAACTTGGATATGAAAAGAAATGTCTGTTTAAATATATCCCTGGAATAAAATTTAACTGGCAATGCAGGGAACTGAAAAAGAACATGGTCTCCTTTGCGTATTTTTGTGAATTCTCAAAGAACTGTTTCCAAATTTTTTAAAGTTGTCAGTCAATGTACTCTCAGGCATGAATTTGAACTACCTGTTTTAAAATGTAACCATATAGAAGTAGAGGTCAGGAAAGAGTTGATAAAGCATAATTTCTTTGGAACTTTGCTTTTTAAAAGAAAGAATTGATGGTGAAATTATCCCTTTAAAATAAGAGAAGACAGCCATTAATTGTCAAACTATTATCAAAACCAATTTAGTACTGGAATATATGTCAAGGACACTTGATTATAAATGGGTATAATTTATTCTCACCTTGCAAAGGTCATTAGAAAGGCCACAATTAGAATATTGTACGTAATTTTGAGCTCACTACTTCCAAAGCTAACAAGCCTCAATCAAGATTACATGACATTTTCCTCCACTGAGTAATAGATAATGTGAATTGGATTGCTACCAAGAACGACTGATGCTATTTTGATCATCTCTTTTAAAGAAATTGAATAAATATTTGATTAGAAATTGAATTTAAGGTTAAACTACTTAAGCAACGCAATTAAATATTCATCTAAACATGATTGTTCTTCTGTTTGGGGGCCATGTAAGTGTCACCAACATAAAGCAATCATCCAGGTTTGAATAGCATTAAGTGTAAAACTAGGTAAATGTTCTATGGTACTTTTTAAAAACACTCCATTCTCAGTTGAAGCCATTAATGTTAAGTATATTCAAGTAACAGAAAACCTGTAAACCTTCAAACTCTTGTCTTCCAGTTGAGAAGTCACTGAATTGTCCAGAAGTAAAGTTTTTTGAGTATTTGAAAGTGAAAAGGTAGTTACAATTTGAAAGCATTATTCAGATGAACTTCCACAAATGTTCCCCCAATCGTAACTTCAGTTGAGGAGCCATGAAAACTCTAGAAGATACTTGTGCACCATATCTGTGATTTCAATGGCATTTCTACCAAAGTTATAGCAACCCTTGCAGAAATTTACTCCATAATTTAAAGACATAATCTGAAAATGAATATCTGCATCACAACCAGATGGTCAATGGAAGGGGAAATCAACTGGTGTGTTCCAATCCCAATAATTAATCAATTCTCCCCAGGATCAAACAAGAAAAGTTTGATAGCATTATAGGAAGGATGTGGAAGCATTGGAAAGGGTGCAGAGGAGATTTACCAGGATGTTGCCTGGTATGGAGGGAAGGTCTTATGAGGAAAGGCTGAGGGTCTTGAGGCTGTTTTCGTTAGAGAGAAGAAGGTTAAGAGGTGACTTGATAGAGACATACAAGATGATCAGAGGATTAGATAGGGTGGACAGTGGGAGCCTTCTTCCTCAGATGGTGATGGCTAGCACGAGGGGACATAGCTTTAAATTGAGGGGTGATAGATATAGGACAGATGTCAGAGGTAGGTCCTTTACTCAGAGAGTAGTAAGGGCGTGGAATGCCCCGCCTGCAAAAATAGTAGACTCGCCCACTTTAAGGGCATTTAAATTGTCATTGGATAAACATATGGATGATAATGGAATAGTTTAGGTTAGATGGGCTTCAGATTGGTTTCACAGGTCGGCAGAACATCGAGGGCCGAAGGGCCTGCACTGCGCTGTAATGTTCTATGTTCTATGTTCTATAATCATCCATGCGCTAGATCCTGGCATTGCATTACCCACAAAGAAATAAGAAATCAACAGAAGCAACTAACCTAAAGAGCAAGAAGAAAAGAAAAAGCAAACAGGAGATAGACACTGAAAAACTCAAACTTATCTATATAGAAATTAGAAAACAATTTGGGGGTGAAGTTAATTTTCCAAGGAATGTAAAAAGAAATAAAGTATTCCACAGATACATAAATAATAAGAAAAAAATGGACTTAGGATATGGCTACTAAAGGATGCACATGATAAACTCACAAGTAATTACAGTGAAACGGTAGTACTGAGTAATTGCATTGCCAATAATATTGATGTGGAAAATTAATATAGAATCCGTACAGCGTGGAAACAGGCCATTCAGCCCCACAAGTCCACACCTACTCTCCAAAGAGCATCCCACCCTATCCCTATAAACCTGCATATCCCATAGCTAATTCACCTAACTGACACATCCCTGGGCAGGATGGGCTAATCACCTAACCTGCACATCTTTGGACTGTGAGAGGAAACCCACACAGACAATGTGCAAACTCCACATAGACAGTTGCCCAGGAGTGGGATCAAACCCGGGTCCCTGGAGCTGGGAGGCAGCAGTGATAACCACCGAGCCACCATGCCACAAACATAGGAGACATGACATTGGAAAAAGAGCCAAAAAATGACAGACGTTTAAGAAAGGGGTGTGAGGGGTAATTGATAAACTAAACAAAACTAACAATGGTGAAAAGGCATTGGTACAATTATTGTCAGAGAGCTAATTTGATGTATGCATTTAAAAAGGCATAAAGAACAATTCCCTTAACGTTGGTAACGAGAAACATATGATCTGGATATCTGATAATTGACAAAATATTTCTTACTCGTTCTTGGTAACCTACAAAGAAGATTGTAGAAAATCCTGAAAAATGCTTGCCATTTTCCATGGTTTATCCAAGTCTTTTGGCAAAGTTAGGCTAAGCAAACAAGAGAAACCAAATGGAAATTTACCCATAAATGTAATTGGTCTTTCTATTCTAATGATAATGGACAAGATATCATGATTTTACAACCTGCAGCAACACAACCATAAATGGTGCATGATGGAAACAATTAAAAACTGTTAAAAATGAATGCCATAGCACTGAAGATTAACATTTTGCCACGTGGTCAGTCTAGAATAGTTTACAGTGCAGATATTCATGTTTTCAAATTATGTGAAAGTCCTTTTGAGTAGCTTTTACAGTTTACATTTATTCACTGTAACAAGTTTTCCTGAGATTATTTGTTTTGTGCAGTGTTTGATTGTGATGCCAGCAAATACAGTTTAACTTCAACCTTGAAATTCAATTTCTGTATAGACCTTGTTAAGTTTTCATATTTTCAGCTTCAACTATTTCTCTTTTTCACCATCGTTGTGCATTTAGTTCATGTAACTTTATAATAACTCCCAAATAACGTGGTCCTGCTCAACTTAAATCATCTGCTTTGGAAATGAGCCTTCATGAGTTCTTTAATTTGCTTCCTCAGCAAGCTGCTTTATTCGCCACATTTCATGTTTCCCACCAGACTAATAACAGTTTCATTAAATTGACCCCTTCCCTCACATAACAATACTGCCAATAACCGGCATTCAAAGGCTAGGAGGGCAATCACAACAAGATTTAGTAAGCATTTGGAAAATGTGTTCGTTTTTCAAAATTTTTCAGTTAACTCAAGTTGAAAATATTAAAGCTCTTGAGCCAAACAGCAGCAGTTATGAGATTGTCATCTATGGAAAATTAAACCAAAAATGACATGAGACTGAAAGTATAAAAGACTTGATTGTTTTCCCTCCTCACCTTCTTTTCTGCTGATCTACATAGAAGATATCTTGATTTGTATTAACAAATGAACTAATATGTACGTATGTAGTGTTTTTAGACAACTAAAACTCTAATTAACAAATTATATTAATAAAACACTTTCCACTTCTACAGAATTTTAGTACATCAAGACACATTAAAGAACTTCACACAAGGAAATATTGCTAGATGTGCAAAAATTACAGTTCTATACGTAACCTAAAACAGACCAAAATCATATCCAGGCCAAAATATCAGAGTTCAAGATCTTTATATGAATACGTGGGTTTGCACAAAGATAATATGACATTGTGTCTAGCCCAAGTCATACAATTTTGCCACAAATAATGGTCAAATCCCGCAACAAAACAGACAATATATCCAATTTGCACATGACCATCCATCAATCACACAAAAGGATTTTTCTGATACTGAAAATATCATACCAAACAGTAACCATCTATTACACATGATACACATTCATCCACAACAACAGGCAGTATACCACTGAGTAAAACTATACAGTTAAGTTGTGCTAATCTTATAAGGGCTAGACCTGGTCATATTGTAGATCCACCAAAGTACAATGTTAATGTGTAAAGATAACGCACCGATATGCATCTTTGTATATTTTTATCAGAACACAATTCCTATGTTTCTTTATTATTGCACAGATCTCTGAAAGACACCATACCTTTAAGACTGCTAGATGGCATCATGACATGTTACACTCTAGTGCAACAACTTCATCTTTCTCTCTGTAAATTAATCTATTAGCAAGCAACCAATCAGTCTGCTAGTCAATCTGCAGGTCAACTGGTCAACTAACTTAGCAATATAATAATAATTTAAGTAAGCATATAAACCAGATTGAATGTGTAATCCTGAAATGTCATCTAAGCATTTATATTTAGCTGTAAATGCTTACAGCTATCTGGCACAATACAAACCTGATTCTGTTGAATATGTTATGTGAATCAACACAGAAAAGCACATTGCATCATTCACTTACTCAGTTCCATTATTTAAGGGTTGCTTCAGGCTTGATGCGATCTCTGTCACAGTTACTAAGGATTCGTCCTGGGAAGAGAAGGATGTCAAATATTCCACATGAAATTATCTCTTCTGAGTCACCTGAACATCCAGGATCAGACCTGAATCCATCATACCTGTTCACCAAACTGTGTTGCAAATGTGGGGTGTGCTATTCGTTAGCTATCTCATTGTTTGTTTATCCTCACAGTCTCTTGTGGTCTAAACTCTCTTCAGTGCTGATAACAAAAGACATTTGTACCAATCCAGTTTTGTTACATGTTCCCATCTCCTAGACAGTAAAAAACAAATTTACTCTGCAAACATAATTATTCTCAATGGAATCTGATTTTTGTTTAAGTTCTGCCATGAATCTGTGGAGCCCTTTGAAATGGTCTATTGTTGGCCCTTCGAACAGCAGTTCCTTAACTTTATCTTGTTCACTCCTTCCACTATTTGAAGATGATCGAGCTCATGACATGCCTTTCTACTCAAGGCTGAGAATTCTCGATTGTGAAATTGTACTCCATCTCCTGGACCATGTAGTCGTTTTATTGTCAGCTGCAGACAGTGGCACAGAAATTCAGATCAGGCTTGGATAACCTTTGTGCTCGAGGTTTCTGGTCAGGGGCTCCTTAGAACCAATAGCAGAGATCATCAGTGAAACAAAAACAAAGTTGCTGGAAAAGATCAGCAGGTCTGGCAGCATCTGTGAAGGAGAAAACAGAGTTAACGTTTTGGGTCCAGTGACCCTTCCTCAGAACTGAATAACAATAATAATGAACCAGTTCTGAGGATGGGTCACCGGACCCGAAACGTTAACTTTGTTTTCTCTTTCACAGATGCTGCCAGACCTGCTGAGCTTTTCCAGCAACTTTGGTTTTGTTCCTGATTTACAGCATCCGCAGCTCTTCTGGTTTTCATCAGTAAAACAACTGAGGACTGAGTGATGTATTCCAAAGGTTAAATTGAGCAATACTGTGGATGGTGAGGGTCTAAGATGGGAAGTGGGTGGATGATGGGGGAGGCGCAGTGTTGGTAGGTGCTAGGTACTTAAGGAATACAGTACCAGGTGGGTGAGGTGTGGGTAAGTGCCAGATTTCATTGATGTCAAGTCAGGTCAGTGGTCAGTTGTGGGGGGACAGGGTCAGTGGTGAGTTGCAGATTTGGTTTAATAAATATCCAGGAGTTGGAGTAGTTTTTAATTACCGGGGAGGCAATGTGGCATTTTTGCTGGACTGTTAATCCAGACACCCAGGTAACGTTCTGGGGACCTGGGTTTGAATCCTACCACAGCAGATGGTGGAAATTTAATAAATATCTGAAGATAAAAGTCTAATTATGACCATGAATCCATTGTTGTAAAAAACCCATCTGGTTCACTAACGTCCTTACTGCCATCCTTACCTGGTCTGGCCTACATGTGACTCCAGACCCGCAACAATGTGGTTGACTCATAACTGCCCTCTGGGCAATTAGGGTTGGGCAATAAATAGTCAGCAATACCCTCATCCCATGAATTAATTTTAAAAAAAATTTTCCTGGCTAACTATTAAGGGTAAATGAGTTAGAATCCTTCAGCTTAAGATGCTTTTTCGGAGAGTTCCAGATGCAGGGAAATTGCCATTGGAATGTTCAATTTCCCAGGCCATTCCCTGGAGTCAGTTCATTTGGGACTACTGTCACAGACCACTACTTTCCAATTCAATCTGTATCTACTCTTTAGAAAACTCCACTTTCTCCAGGGTGATGCTAAGTTTACTGTTGTAGCATAGCATTGGCCAGGTTTGAGGATTGCCACAAATATAGAATTTTACAAATGAAGAGCAGGGGTTGGTGCGTCAGCCCTTGCAGCCTGCTCCATCAGTCAGTAAGATCATGGTTCAGCTGATTACTCCATGTTCCTACTTAACAGCAACAACTGATGCCCAACAAACTGGAATCCACTTCTTCCACACCAGTATTTCACACAAATTAACTGGGACCCAGGGCTCCAGTTAGCCCGCTGTGCTCAGGTCAGAGATGGGTACATTGTGATCAGGCTGGGGCAGGGGCGCTGTGCTGACGTCAGTGGACAGGGCCAATGTATTTGGGTCAGCGATCAGTGCCCACTGTGGTCTGCTGTGCAAAGTAACACTTTGTAAAAGAGTGCATTCAATGCCCAAACCAGCTGAGGGTGCCAAGAAAAATTCTCCCTCTCATCTGCTCACCTCGCCTGAGGTGCGGTGAACATCAGGTTAAACCACGACCAGTCCCCTCTTTCTCCCTCTCTCTCTCTCTAATGAGAGAGCAGCCATCTGGTCTGACAGGGCTATGATGACTGTACTTTCTTATTACAGCCACAGACACTTCAATGTCTGGGCAAATATTAAACTATTCAGTTGCAAAATGCAACGTGCATTCTTCAAGCTGTAACAGTTCAGGTGGAGTCTAAAAAGCTTTTACAATTAGGTCACACACCATAATATGGTGATAACATCATTAGTATGTCTTCTGAAGATATAATACATACCACAGACACAACACAACATCCCCCTTTTTCCAAAGACAAGAATATTATCCCAAGGAGATATATATGGTTATGCATTGGTACATGTTGTAAATTCAATAATTATATAATAGTAAAAACAGAGTTTACAAGATTAATAATTCAAAGTGCAATGGAGGTTTCACAACATGTTGATCTGGTGAATGTATAACCACCTGGAGAGGTATATGTTGTTCGTGCTTGCTCTTGGTTAGAAACTTGTTTGGCTTGCTGCTGATCGCTGTCACTCAACATTACTGCATAATCATCGTCAGAGTTTTCTTCACCACTCTCTTCATGCATGGCTGGTATGTCTAAGCTGGCTTCTGTTCCTTCATAATGTAGCACCATGGCCAGTAATGATTTTGTATGATCTGGGCTGGTTGCATATTCTCAAAACTTCCAAATATTATATTTATATATAACATATGCTTCCAAGGATTCACTACACTCTATCCACAAATCCTACTACTGTGTTTGAACCTTTTGTCTGATAGGACTGATAATACCCATTCAATAAGGCTGGAACAGGCTCTTCCTTGGTCTTTGAGAGTTGGCTGATGTTTCAGGTTCTGTAGTCGTCAATTTGGGCTTCCCCTCTCATCTAGGGCTCTTTCTAGTCTTCAGGTCATCTCAGCAAGGTGGTCTCTCCAGAGACACCGTGAAAGAAAGTGCAAAAAAGCAGAGGAGCTGGAGTTCAGTTACCCCTTCAACCCCACATTTCACATTCTTCTCGAAGATTCTGTGGCCTGTGTCCATCAGGCAGGGGCAGGAAGATCCAATGGGGTGACTACTTTCCATATTTGGGAAGTTATAGGGCACGGTTTTAAACCATCATCTGTCAAGTGCTGTCCTTGTCACGCTGTGCCTCTGGCCTCCTACTGAGCTGGGTGTCACCAAATCTGCATAGCATTCTTCTTACAAAGCAGCTTCACTGGAGGTGCAAACAACAATTCATTTTGAAACAATATGGCCATTAGTACCTGGCCAGGCAGTTCCAGGTTTGTCTGAGACAACAAGGTACAGAGCTGGATGAACACAGCAGGCCAAGCAGCATCTGCTCCTACGATGCTGCTTGGCCTGCTGTGTTCATCCAGCTCTGCACCTTGTTGTCTCGGATTCTCCAGCATCTGCAGTTCCTGCTATCTCTCTCCAGGTTTGTCTGGTTTTGATGGGAAGTTGATTGTCCAAGGCTTGTCTACATGAATACTGTCTGTTCTAGCTCTGCAGTTTGTAAGTTGCAGAGTCTGGCTAGATTTAAATTCGGCTTCCACATTTCGGGCTTTTAATCCAGGCTCATGAAAATATGTCAATATTTCTGTAACAATCCTGGAGGTCATGGGTCACCTGACCATAACCTAAAGCATGTAACTGTTGTTGGCTTGCCCCTGTGGCTTTAAGTTTGCATCTAACTGCAAGCAAGGCATTAATCACGTAGCCTTTTTCTTGCCCAGATGATCCTTGCTGAAGGCTTCAATTAGAATAAAGACCATTACTAATTCAATGAGCATCTTCAAGTTTTTGTAGAGAAATCACATTTATTCCCCTTGCTGCAGCATCTTGCCACACACTCATCAACAGGCTCTTGGGGTATATCATGCACTGGCCCTATGGTGAGAGATTTTGCCTCCAGCAGGGTATCTGTACCTCTTGGAGCAATGCTTACGTAAACTCCCATTACATAAGAACTAGAGGTAGGTAACGTGACATTGTATGATAGAGCAGATGTTTATTGCAGCTCCTGTTACATATATATATTTCATTGTTTGGACTAATAGTAAGCTATTTAGTTCCAAACAGGTGGATCATTTTATTATTATGCCCTGCTTAAGTGGTCCCAGTTAAGATAGAGTCTGAGACCTTTATACCATCTGGTCACGTACCACAGTGATTATATCATGAGGATGTCTCTTAAAGTTGTACTGCATTCTAACTGTGAGATATAGCACACCATACCTCTGTGCTAATATTTTCTTGAAATAAATGTCAACACATTGTTTACCTTTCTAATAGTGTGCTGTTCCTGCATGTTAACTTTTAGTAACTTATGAAAAAGGACACAGGTATATTTGGAGATGTACACTTCCCAATCTCTCATCATTTAAGAGATATTCACTTAGTCTGTCCAAGTTCTCTAGTAGTCTCCTTGTATTTTTCTTACAATTTACATTCCTGTCCAGTTTAGTGTCATCAGCAAATTTGGGAATACTACAATTGATTCCACCTCCAAGTAATTTATATAGATTGCAGAAAGTTGTAAGCCAAACATTAACCTTGCAGAACTCACTAGTAACAGCCTGCCCTCCTGAGTATGTTCTATTAAGTCCTACACCCTAGCTCCTGTCTTTTAACCAATTCTCAGTCCAATCCCATGTGCTCTAATTTTATTTGCAAACCTCCTGTGTGGAACCCGTAGACTCAGACGTTTACAGCAAATACAAATAATCCAAATGCACTGCATTTACTGGCTTTCCTTAGTCTATGCTGCAAGTAACATCCTCGTAATACTCCCTCAAGTTTATCAAACATAAATCCCTGACAATCCTGCCAATTTTGCCATTCTTTTCTAAATGTTCAGTTGTCACATCCTTTATGATAGATTCAAACATTTTCCCTAAAATGGATGTCAGGCTATTGGTCTGTAGCTCTGCACTTTCCCTCTTCCTCTGTCTTAAATAGTGGACAAAGCCAGAAGTCACACAACAGCAAGTTATGGTCCAACAGGTCTATTTGAAATCACAAGCTTTCATAGTGCTGCTCCTTCATTAGGTGAGAGGACCACCATGCAAGGAACCAGGAAACAGCACAATGCTGCTCCTGAGAATAAGTTATTCTGGACAAGAACCTTTCTTTTCTGTTTAAGTGACACTGCATGTCACAGATGTCAATTTCCTAGTGGCAATAGATTGCTGTGATATTAATTGACATTAGAAAGGAGGCATTGTGGACCCAACTCTACAGATTCTTGTTGGAATAGTTTGCACAGATTGGGCAAAGCAAACGGAAGCTGATACAGAATCATAGAATCCGTGCAGTGTGGAAGCAGACCAACAAGTCACACCGACCCTCCAAAAAGCATCCCATCCAGATGCACACCCCTCTCCTAGCCCCATAACCCTGCATTTCCCATGGCTAATCCACTTAGCTTCCACATCCCTGGGCACTATAGGCAATTTAGCACAACCAATCCATTTAATCCGCACATCTTTGGACTGTGGAGGGAAACCTGAGCACCTGAGGAAACCCCCACAGATGCAGGGAGAAACAGCAAACTCCACACAGACAGTTATGTAAGGCTGGAATTGAACCTGGACCCCTGGCACTGCAAAACAGTAGTGCTAACCACTGAGCCATAACCACACCCTTATGTCATCTCATCAGTCTTGTATCTTTTTCTGCAATGCTCATCAGAATGGAGGAAACGCAACAATCTCCTGCTTCCACCTCTGTAAAGATCTATACATGTAAAGTAAAGGGACAGTGATCCAAATAAGCTCCAAATTTCACAGAGCAAAATGTCACAAACAGCAATGAACAGATTATCTGTTTTAACAACATTGATTGAGGAATAAATATTGTCAAGGGCATTGGGAGGACTCCTCTCCTCCTCTTTTCAATGGAATATTTTACATCCACTTGAAAGGGCTTCATTACAATTTTCCATCAGAAAACAAGCACCTTCAAAAGTGGAACACTCGATTGGAGAGAGAAGACAGTGTAAATTATGTACTCAAGTCTCAGGGGTGAGGCTTGAAGACATGGGTAATCCAAAGGCAAGCGTGCAACCTCTGAGCTGTGATTGAAGTATATGTATAGCTCCTTGACTTTTCTCTGATTCCATTACTAATCCTGTTTCTGCATTTTATTGTCCATTCGGTTCATGGTATTTTCTGTTATTGCATAATTTCATTACTTTCTTGTCCGTTTATATCTTTGAAAGAATTCAAGGGGGAAATCTCTTCCATATAAACTCAAACAACTATTATCACCAGCCTCTGCTGCAGCTCTAGAATGTTTTCTATTTAAATGACAATTTTATTTGGATTTAGAATCTCCTCATTGTTTTATAGTTCACACCATGGCCCTACCACTAAACTGGCTAACAGCATGATTTTTGTTTCAAAAGTCTTGTAACAAGATCCAGAGCCCTTAAGCAAGACTTTTCTCCCAAACATATTCTTTCATTCCTTTCACAATTATGAACAGCAGGAAAAACTAATGTATTTAAAATAATGGATGAGAAGTTCATTGCAGCTTTCACTCACTGTTTTCTGCTCAAATCTATGCTTTTTTTATAAAATGAACACACAATGGCTAACATTATGTTGAAGCTTTTACTTTCAGGTGACCAATTCATTGAAGAGCAATTACAGTGGAACACATCAGCCCAGTATGGGGTACACTCCGAGTTAGATTTAAGTTTTTTTGCCAATGTTATGTGAGAGCTGAAAGCTGGCTTTTATCACAGCAGGCTTGAACCGTAAATGCACAAAAGGATCTTGTTGTCAGGAGCTATCCTTCAGGATTGTACACTTAGTTAATACCTTACCTCCTCACATTTCAATTTAGAAAGTTTCCACTCCTTTTAAAATGAGTCTCCATATTTTGATAGATTTGTATCTTCTTGCCTACAACAGTTTGCATACTTCATGTCAAATTTGCTTTTCATTTGTTCATTTACTCATTTATGGGACGTGGGGGCCGTTGACTAGGCCACCATTTATAGGTAGTAGTGAGCTGCCTTCTTGAACCTCTGCAGTCTATGTGATGTAAGTACATCTGTAGTCCTGTAGGAGTTCTGTGAATTTTGATCCAGAGTGGCCTGGAGGTTACCGTGCAGTTGGTGGTGTTCATATGAACATAAGAACCATGAGCAGGAGTAGGCCATCTGGCCCTTCAAGCCCGCTCCGCCATTCAATAAAATCATGGCTGATCTTTTTGACACTCAGCTCCACTTACCCACCCTCTCACCATAACCCTTAATTCCTTTACTGTTCAAAAAATTGTCTGTCTTAGCTTTAAAAACATTCAATCAGGAAGCCTCAAATACTTCACTGGGCAGGGAATTCCATAGATTTACAACCCCTTGGGTGAAGAAGTTCCTCCTCAATTCAGTCCTAAATCTGCTCCCCTTAATTTTGAGGCTATGCCATCTTCTAGTTTCACCTGCCAGTGGAAACATCCTCCCTGCTTCTATCTTATCTATCCCCTTCATAATTTTATATGTTTCTATAAGATCCTCCCTCATTCTTCTAAATTACAATGTATATAATCCCAGTCAACTCAATATCTCCTCATAAGCCAGCCCTCTCAACTCCAGAATCAACCTCCAACACCTGCAGTGCCAGTACATCCTTTCTCAAGTAAGGAGACCAAAAGTGCACATTGTACTCCAGGTGTGGCTTCGCCAGCACCTTGTACAGCTGCAACCTCCCTGCTTTTAAACTCAATCCCTCTAGCAATGAAGGACGACATTCCATGTGCCTTCTTAATTATCTGTTGTACCTGCAAACCAACCTTCTGTGATTTATGCACAAGAACACCAGGTCCCTCTGCACAGCAGTTATTTTACTGTTCAAATAATAGTCCTTTTTACTGTTATTCCTACCAAAATGATGACTTCACATTTATCAACATTGTACTCCATATGCCAGATCTTTGTCCAATCACTATATCGCTCTGCAAACTTTAAGAGTCCTTCTGCACACTTTGCTTCACCACTTATCTTAATGTCATCCGCAAACTCTGTCACACCACATGTGGTCCCCAATTCCAAATCATCTACGTAAATTGTAAACAATTGCAGTCCCAACACTGAACACTGACGCACGTCACTAGCCACTGATAGCCAATCAGGAAAACACTTATTTATCCTCACTTTTTGCTACCTGTTAGTTAAACAATTTCTCTGACCATGTGAATACATTTCCTGTAATGCCATGCACCTTTATCTTATGCAGCAGCTTTTTGTGCGGCACCTTGTCGAATGCCTTTTGGAAATCTAGATACACCACATCTACTGGGTCCCCGTTGTCCACCACACTCATAATGCTTTCATAGAACTCCAGTACATTAGTTAAACATGACCTGCCCTTCATGAACCCATGCTGTGTCTGCCCAATAGCACAATTTTTATTTCCATGTTGCGCTATTTCTTCCTTGATGATAGATTTCTCACTGTTCTTTGCCACTTTGAATGACTTATCTTTCAATCAGATAGCCTCCCTTATTTCCTTAGGCATCCGTGGCTGATCACCCTTTTTATACAGTCCTTCCTTTTATTTGTGTATACTTTTGCTGAGCACTTTGAAAAATTGCTTTGGAAGTCCTCCACTGTTTCTCAACTGTCCCACCATAGAGTCTTTGTTTTCAGTCTACTTTAGCCAATTCCTCCCTCATCCTGCTGTAGTCTCCTTTGTTTAAGCACAGGACCCTGGTATTGGATTTTATCTTCTAAATTTCCATCTGTATTCTAAATTCAACCATACTGTGATAGTTCCTTCCAAGACGATCCCTAACTATGAATTCATTAATTATGGAGATAACACAGTGTGGAGCTGGAGGAACAACGCAGGCCAGGCAGCATCAGAGGAGCAGGAAAGTTTACGTTTTGGGTTGGGACCCTTCTTCAGCCCATCTCTTTCCTACTTTCCTACTCCTCTGATGCTTCCTGGCCTCCTGTGTTCCTCCAGCTCCACACTGTGTTATTTCTGACTCTAGCATCAGCAGTTCTTATATCGCTGAGATCATTAATTATTCTTCATTATGCAGGACCAGATCTAGCTTAGTTTGCTCCCTCGTCAGTCCATTATATACCGTTTAAGGAAACAATCGCGGGTACATTCAATGAACTCCTTCTTAAGGGTGCCTTGACCGACCTGGTTCAACCAATCAACATGTAGATTAAAATCCCCCGTAATAATTGCTATACCATTTTTACAGGCATTAGTTATTTCTTTGTTTATTGCCTGCCCCAATGTGATGTTATTATTTGGTGGCCTATAGACTAGGCCTATCAGTGACTTTTTCTTCTTAGAATTTCTAAGTGTCATCCAAATGGATTCAACCTTGTTCTCCATAGAACCAATGGCATTCCTCATTAACGCCCTGATATCATCCTTAAATATCAGAGCTATACCACCCCCCTTACCTTCCTGTCTTTCCTTCCAAATTGTCTGATTGGATATTTAATTCCCAGTTATGACCATCATGCAACCATGTCCCTGTTATGGCTACAAAATCATAGTCATTCATGATCATTTGTGCTATTAACTCATCTACCTTGTTTTGAATGCTACGAGCATTCAGGTAAAGTGCCTTTATGCTAGTTTTTATACCTTCTTTTGAAATTCTAACATCTCCATTAATAATATCTCCTGAGTCTTCCTGCCTTTTAATTATTTTCATAGTCTTCGATGTAATTAAACCCTCCTGCACACACGTTAACCTGCTGCTTTCTTCTCTGTTTACCATTATACTTCCTGTCGCTTTCCCTTTCCCTTCCCCCCCCAATTTCACTATTTATCCTCTTCACTAAAACACTGGTTCCAGATCGGTCCAGGTGGAGACTGCCCAATGGTACAAATCCCTCCTGTTCCAAAATTGATGCCTATGCCACATGATATGCAACTCCTCTTTCCCAAACAATTCCTTTAGCCATGTGTTTACTTGCCTAATTTTCTTATCCTTAAGCCAATTTGCATGTGGTTCAGGTAGTAGTCCAGAGATTATAACCCTTGAGGACCTGTTCCTTAATTTCATTCCTAGTGCTTGTTAATCCCCAAACAGTTTCTCCTTCCTAGCCTTGCCAATGTTGTATGCCCCAAGGTGGACCACAACAACTGGATCCTCCCCCTCCTGTTCCAATATCCTTTCAAGTGGGCCAGAGATGTCCATCACCCTGGCACTGGTCAGGCAACACATCATGCAGGCCTCCCGATCCTGCTTGCAAAGAATGCTATCAATCTCCCTAATTATAAACTCCCCTACAACTACCACTTGTCTTTTCGCTCCCTCTTCTTAAGTGGCCTCCTGTACCAAGGTGAAGTGTTCAGCTGGCTCATCCTCACCAGCTGGCCAATTAACAACCAGTGGGCAAATGAGACAAACATACACTGGCTGGAGGTGGTCTTTGAGAACTAGAGAGAACTAAACTAGAGAGAACTTAGAGAATAAACCTTGCCAAATCCCAGAAGTCTTCAACACCAACACCACACTCAACACTTGAGGCATTCAGAAGCCAGTGAGCCCAAACTGCACAGCATCCAGGAGCCAAAGTGTCCCCTATCCTACTCCTGATCTCCCAAGTATCCAGGAATCCTGAATACACCTTCAACTGCTAGGGCTCTTCAATCTCCCAGAACTAAACAGCCAGTATCCACCCCGTATCCAGAAGCCAGTGTTCTCTGACCCATCCCACCCAGAATTTCAAAGAGTCTCCAACGAGCCCAACATTCAGGATCTTTTATTCCCTCAGCATCTGTGAGACAGCCTTTCATTCCCTCACCCACGCTCCACCTCCATGGTTCTCATGCCCCTTGCCAATGAACAAGAAAACTAACTATGATTCAAGGACTAGAACACCCAAAAGTTAATGCAAGCAAGCAACTAGAATAAGAAAAATAATGGTTCTGAAACTGACAAACATACAGAGCATTTAAATCTATGATGAATTTCACTTCTGGTCTAAAAGAATTTCAAAGATGATAAAATTTAAGTGTTTTAACCATAATATTCCAAAATGCTCTTGATTCAGAAATTTTCCCGTATGATGGAAATTTTCAAACTTTAAATTCAATATTTAGGAAGAAACAGAAAATGACAGACTTTCCGTTTTAAGATCTGTTATTGGGGATTTCTTGGAATAGTAATTAAAAACAGTTTTAGTGAAGTTGAGAGACTAAAAAACTGCTGATGCTGG
>NC_063339.1:29922454-29949456 GCF_021869965.1 Rhincodon typus | reverse complement strand
CTGCTACTTTCCTCCAGATGCTGCCTGGCTTGCTGTGTTTTTCCAGTCTTCTGTTTGTCGACCTTTGTGAAGTTTAAGCTGACAAGAGAGAGCCAAGATGAAGTTATAAAGGATTTGTCATGTCTGATTAGTCTAATTACATTTTGTGAAGTGTAAAAGAGGTAGTCAGGGGTTATCAATGGATGTAGTTTATATGGACTTCCAGAAGAAAGAGAATTAGGTTCCACATAAAGACTGTTAGTTACAAATAAAAACAATCAAATTACAGGCAGCTAATTAATAAGCTTAGTTGGGAAAAAGCAGAATTGAGTGTGTAAAGATGTTCTGACTTAGGGATCATACTCATAGCAGTGTCAAGCTCCATAAGGAACTGGTCTTTCTCCTCAATGGCCACCTTTAACAGGTCTAGGTTTTCTGGACAGGAATTAGACTCAACATCCCATATATCTAAACAGCAGGTATTTCCATGCAGGATATTTAATCCAACTCCAATTCAAGAGATATGGATTTTTTTACCCAGCTTCTTTAGACTGTTCCAAAAATCTACTGTACAATTGTTATAAAATGACATCATTCAACTTAGTATTCTAACTGAGTGCATTTTCAGGCCATAAGAGATATGGAACATTGTCTTATGAAGTGATTTATTTTGTGGTCCATTTTAAAGTTATCATGTCAATTTATAAATAAAAGTTATTATGTTTGAATTAGGACAGTGAGTGCAAAGTGCAAAATGCAAACAACAAAATATCACATTTGAAAACACTTGAGAAAAGTCTTAAATTGATTATTCCCTTTGGATCCTTAACTTCCTGTTACATAAAGGAAATTATTATGTGAATGAACATTAATACTGCAATTTTTACTCAGGCTATATTAATAGATTAGTCATTCAGCAGTTCCATTTCTTTTATTCTTCATCATATCTGCCACAGAATTTTGATCAGTCTCTGACAGGTGATCCATAGGCTCATAGAACCACAGAAGTCAGCACAATGTAACTGAAATCATCATGCAGAGTTCGCATAATCTCAGAAGATTGCGCAACTCTTAACTAAAATGACCGTATTATTCATACGGTATCAAATTGCTGTAATACTATTCATGTCACAAGCCTAATCTCAAAACCCATTGGGCTTTTGTAAATTTATTCTACTTACTGATCTTTTACCCAAGCTAATCAAATATGATCAATTTTCCAACATGAAATTTAACCTGCCTGGTATCATTTAGGAGAAAGTAAAAGTCAAGTAGCGTGAAAAGAATAATATAGTTAGCTTTTGGGTACAGCAGAGTGCATTGAACAGCTGTTTACATTATAACTGAGCTCGATGGATAAAGGAGATTTTATGTGTAATATCCCTAGCCCGGTGATATGTCTTTCTTTGCTCACATTTTGTTGTCTTTTCACTAATCACAATAAAGCTTCCTACAGTTAAAATCATAAAAAGTCTTGCATTTGTATAGCATCTTTCATGACCACTCAACATCTCAAAACATTTTACTGCCAATGAAGTACTTGTTGAAGTGGAATTATTGTTGTAAAGTAAGAAGTGCAGCAGTCAATTAGTGCATAGCAGAGTGTCATAATCAACAATTTGATCATTGTTGTAATATTGCATTGTGGTGCATATGATTTTACATACTGCTGAATGTGTAAATCATTAGTATAAATCATCACAGAAAGTGATGGAAGTTAACATGCATTATAGTAGTTGTAACAGTATTGATCAGCAGGTAACACATGTATGAAGAGCTTTCCTGGAATCATACTGTTTTTCAACAAAGAACCCTATGTTTAGATTACCAATCATTTGTGTTAAGAACCAATAGGAAAGGCTGAGGGTCTTGAGGCTGTTTTCGTTAGAAAGAAGAAGGTTAAGAGGTGACTTGATAGAGACATACAAGATGATCAGAGGATAAGATAGGGTGGACAGTGGGAGCCTTTTTCCTCGGATGGTGATGGCTAGCACGAGGGGACATAGCTTTAAATTGAGGGGTGATAGATATAGGACAGATGTCAGAGGTAGGTTCTTTACTCAGAGAGTAGTAAGGGCGTGGAATGCCTTGCCTGCAAAAATAGTTGACTCGCCAACTTTAAGGGCATTTAAATGGTCATTGGATAAACATATGGATGATAATGGAATAGTTTAGGTTAGATGGGCTTCAGATTGGTTTCACAGATCGACGCAACATCGAGGGCCGAAGGGCCTGTACTGCGCTGTAATGTTCTATGTTCTATGTTCTATGTTCTAATAGCATAGCAACAATGAACAAATGATATGTTTTCATGATGTTAATTAAGGGATAAATACTGGGCAGGACACAAGCTTAACTCTCTGCTTTTGTTCGAAATATCATTACAAAATCTTTTACAGGCAGCTTGGAAGGCAGATAGGAGCCTGAATCATGTAAAAGACAGCATCTCCATTAGTGTAGAATTACCACAGTACTGCACTGGACAGTCAGCCTTCGCGATGTGTCAAAGTCCTTGAGTTAATTGCAACATAAATACGTTTCAAAGATTCAAACATCATTTAGCAAATCACCATTCTTTTCAATATTCCCTTGAAGTTACAAAGCTACAAAGTTAAGTATCATGAAAAGTGCTGCAGGTTTGCGGTTGTAAAATTATTCACCAAGAGGGTGAATGAAGCCTTCCTTGTGCAATCACTTCAGAGACCTTGACCACTCAAAAGGAATAATAGCTTTATTAAAATTCAAAAATAATGCAAACCACATGCAAATACATGAAATTGGATTGGAACATTTGCAGCTTTTGCGGCTTTTATAATGACAAAGAATATTTAAATTTTCAAGGGAAATTGTCTCTGACAGTAATCATTAAGAGATTGGAATTTAAATAGGTAGATCAACCAGACTACATCAACTTTAATGTATTTTCTATTTTACTTTGGAAAATCTATTAAACTTGGCTTTTCATTTGATCTAATTTCACTTCTGACGTTATTGAATAATAATTTCATTTATTTATTCTGCTTGCTTGCTGTAGATATTCTTATAAGACCCATCAGTACTCTCATAATGTGGTGCTAACTTGAAAGCTTTTGGGCTATCCTCAACAGACCCATCAACATGGAGCAATAAAAATGCAGAGAGGTCATGTGTAAAGGCTCTGAGCACATCAATAGGCTTTATCAGAAACACTGAGAGGCAAAATTAGGTATCAGACGGGGCGCGCATACTTCCAAACAATCTATCTACCCAATTTATCAAACATCCTTTCCCACATGTAACAGAATCTGCTGCAGATTATCCATTAAACTTATCAGACATTGCAGAATCCTTTCAACTGGAAGCAGATTATCTTCAATCCCAAAGAAACAAAAAACTAGCTTGAAATTTTAAAATTGAAATAATTTCTTGTTACATAAGAATTGTTCTCCAAGAATGCAAGATCAGATAATACAAATAGGAGTTAGTGAACAGTAAATTTAGATTAGAGATCAGCACATACATCTTGTCAAAAAGTCATACATTTATAAAGCCACTAAGCAAGATAGTAGGAGCAAAATCATTGCGACTATGAAATCCTACATTAGAGAGTTACGCTGCGATTATTGTCTATATGCAGTCAGAGAATTTGAACTGCACATTGGGAAGTGCTGCCAGCAAGATTGCTATTAAAATGCGAATAGCCTGAAGCCATAACCAGTATCTTGCACACTGGGAAGGATTTCCATTCAAACATATATTCATACAGATCAGCTTCCCAGCCACTAAATATTTATTGTATTGACCATTTGAGTCAGACAATTTGCTTTCAAAATCATTGAAAAAGGTTCTGCAACGGACTCACTAAATGCAAAGAAGACCAAACAGAGTGAACACTTCCTAACCACACTGGAATTGTACCCTGCAGTGTCAGTCGGGAAAGTTGAAATGGCCTCATACCACTTTCAAGTCAGATCCGTAGCTGACATAAGAATATGTTGCTTTCATTTCTGCAACATAAAAACTGCTTCACTTCTGCAGAAAACTCGGCATTATTGTAGCCTTGTTGTCATGAAAGATGAGTTTTATTGGATCAAGGACAATCCTCTTGGCCTAATTTTTCAATGCTATCATTTAAAATATATAATTAAAAGAAATAATTTTGTCTTAATCCAAATAACAAAATTGAACTTTATTGAATCACAACAGGATTTGTATTCAAAGAATGACACAGCAGGGGTCCAGTTAACTTGGGTGGCTAGCATTTAGTTCAGAATAACATCAACATGTTGAAAACAACAAATAATAGAGATCACAGTGGGTCAGACAGCACCCATAGAGAGAGAGCAATCAAATGTTCAAGTCAGCTCTCTCTCCATGGATACTGTCTGACCCACTATGATCTCCAGTATTTGTTGTTTTCAGTACAGATTCCAATATCTGTGGTAATTTGCTCGAACAACGTGTTGAATTCTTTTCTGGATGAGGTAGACTTGGGTCTGCTTCTTTGCCCTTCTCCATAGTGAAATTACAGAAAAAGCTATTGTTTGGCTACTTGGAAAAGAAGAGTAAGACAGCACAGAGGGAGGTCATCATGACTGTATCGATTCTATTGACTCTTTGAAAGAGCTATCTAATCAGTCCAATTCCCTAAAGGACAGCAAGTAATTCCCATTCCAGCAATTATCTTTTTGGTTGTCATTATTCATTTTCCTTCTACCACCAACTTTCAGGCATCTTATTATAATAAAAATTCTCATTTTTTTGCCTATTACTTTCAATTTGTGTCCTTTTTTATCAACTTTTTTGCTATTGAAAGCGATTTCTCCTTATTCACTGTAAAAAAAAGTTCATCATTTGAAAGAGATAATAAGAACTGCCAATGCTGGAGTGAGAGATAACACAGTGTGGAGCTGGAGGAACGCAGCAGGCCAGGCAGCATCAGAGGAGCAGGAAAGCTGACGTTTTGGGTCAGGACCCTTCTTCAGACTGGAACTATAAAGTCATGTTCGTTTCCATTAAACTCTCCCTACAGATGCCTCATTATTCTACACTTCTTTAAAAAACATGCACATAATAAATTGTGTCTCACCACAGTAGTGATTTTATTCAGGTCATTCTTGTGAGTATCAATATCCCAAATCCCAATTAATGCCACTGGACTTGTAATCCAAAGGCAACAAGGTGCAGGGCTGGATGAACACAGCAGGCCAAGCAGCATCATAGGAGCAGAGAGGCTGACGTTTCGGGCCTAGACCCTTCATCAGAAAAGGTATATAAATTCAATCCATAGAATCAGGAATTGAAAGTTAGTCTGACTAATAGTGATCATTGATGGGCTGTTCCCAGCATCTGCATGATGTAGGCAACAAATTTGGGAAAATGCAGTGAGAATAAGGTTCTTGATTTTTGAGGGAAAGAATGTTAGAAATTCCCCTTAACGGTTAGGTGAGAATCTCACTAGTAAGTGGTGAGGACCCAATTTCCATACGTTTGCTTCTGAATACTAGCTCATCCTGCCTTATTTATATGCAAATTGCAATTCTCCCAGCTACAATTGAGAAACTAT
Source organism: Rhincodon typus (assembly GCF_021869965.1). Lineage (NCBI taxonomy): Eukaryota > Metazoa > Chordata > Chondrichthyes > Orectolobiformes > Rhincodontidae > Rhincodon > Rhincodon typus. The sequence goes on along the minus strand of NC_063339.1, from coordinate 29,943,932 downwards.
GAGGTACCAATTCTCAGCTTGAATGTCACAGCAATTACCCAGTGGGTGTTTTCCTTGGGCTTCCACACTTCTCTGCCTTACTTTGTTTTACACAGACAGAAAGTCAGGCTTGGTAGCACTGAACAGTCAAACCAGTGGTCAGATTGCTGTATACACCTCTTAGCAAATGTCCAACAACATGTGCCAACAACTTTCATGACAAATACACTGGATGGGTAAAAATCAAATGGCTATGTCTCAAATTGTAAGGGAAATGGCCTCAGTCAAGTGGGCAGCACAATGGGTCAGTTGTTAGCACTGGTACCTCAGCACCTGGCACCTGGTTCGATTCTCCCCACAGGTGACTGTGTGGAGTTTGCACATTCTCCCCATGTCTGCCTGGGCTTCCTCCAGGTGCTCCGGTATCCTCCCACAGTCCAAAGAAGTGCAGGCTAGATGGGTTAGCCATGGGAAATGCAGGGGTAAAGGGACAGGTTAGGGGAGTGTGTCTGGATGGGATACACTTCAGTGGGTTTGTGTAACTCAATGGACCAAATGGCCTGCTTCTACACAGTAGTGATTCTATGATTCTATGAAGTCAAGGGGGCTTATGGTCAGTGAGGGGTGCCACCTAGCATAATAGGCTGCAACTCATTCTCAGGAGTGCAACTTGGAGAGCATTTCATTTTCCACTAATTCTCAATTGCCCAGTCATGATGAAAAGTGATTGCCAATATGCTCACAACAAAATAGTGATCTGTAATATTAAAAAATCAAAGAACTGCAAACGCTGGAAATCAGAAACAAAACCAGAAACTGCTAGAAAACCTTAGCAGGTCTGGCAGCGTCTGTGGAGAGAAAGTAGAGTTAACATTTAGGGTCCAGTGACCCGTTCCGAAGAAGGGTCTAGAGACCCGAAATGTTAATTCTGCTAAGACAGTGATCTGTGGAGACATAATTCAGTGAAAGTAGTTTATTTGTTGCTCTAAGGGCAAGCAGCCCTGTTTGGTCTCAAAAACAGATGCAGGTTCTTTGTTCTTTCTTCACTTTTATTTTTGTTCAATAAAAGTTACAATTAACAATTGAAGCCTTCATAACAACTGCGGCTCCCATATACGTCGATGACATGTTATGTTTCATTGGTCATTCGGGAAAGAGTACACTCAGTCAAACAGGGTTGTAACATGAGATAACAAAGTGTGGAGCTGGATGAACATAGCAGGCCAAGCAGCATCATAGGAACAGAAAGGCTGACATTTCGGGCCTAGACCCTTCATCAGAAATGGGGGAGGGGAAGGGGGTTCTGAAATAAATAGGGAGAGAGGGGGAGGCGGATAGAAGATGGATAGAGGAGAAGATAGGTGAAGAGGAAACAGACAGGTCAACGAGGCGGGGATGGAGCCAGTAAAGGTGAGTGTAGGTGGGGAGTTAGGGAGGGGATAGGTCAGTCCAGGGAGGACGGACAGGTCAAGGGGTGGGATGAGGTTAGTAGGTAGGAGATGGGGGTGTGGCTTGAGGTGGGAGGAGGGGATAGGTGGGAGGAAGAACAGGTTAGGGAGGCAGGGACGAGCTGGACTGGTTTTGGGATGCGGTAGGGGGAGGGGAGATTTTGAAGTTTGTGAAATCCACATTGATACCATTGGGCTGCAGGGTTCCCAAGCAGAATATGAGTTGCTGGTCCTGCAACCTTCGGGTGGCATCATTGTGGCACTGCAGGAGGCCCAGGATGGACATGTCGTCTGAGGAATGGGAGGGGGAGTTGAAATGGTTCGCGACTGAGAGGTGCAGTTGTTTATTGCAAACCGAGCGTAGGTGTTCTGCAAAGCAGTAACATTGTAGGTACTGAGGAAATTTCATTTATGATGTTTCTGAGGCTTCCTTCCTGGTCAGCTATTTGAGAGCTGCATACTGAGCTCTATAGCCAGTATCTTTTCATAACTTTTTAATTCAATCATGGAATATGGGTGTCACTGGCTGGGCCAGGATTTTATTGTCCATCCTCGTTGTCCTTGAGAAGATGATGGCGAACTGCCTTCTTGAACCGCTGCAGTCCATGTCAGAAACACAGAACAGATCTTTCAGATCCCAACCATCATCAATCTCACGAAAAATGCTCAATGAACATTAAGGCTAAGTACACACTTCACTCCATATAAACGCACTTAGAACCTCCTTCCCACCGGAACAAAGAACTATGAGGCAGAGTTTGGATGTCGATGCAGTTTTGAAGATCACTCATCTCTACAAAAGTGCAGACTCCCTTGTAGGACACATAGCTGAAATAACCCTTTGAAGTGTGCACTTGTGTAGTCTCACACACACAAAGTGACCTCAGCTGAGTGGAGGCAGGACCTTTAGAAGGCATTCATATGAACTTTGAAATCTGTAATCTCCTCACCAAATTACTAAGTATTGCCTGTGCTTATGAACATAAGTAATAAATGATGTGCGCAATCCGCTACAATCCAGGATATTTCTCTGAGATATATTGTGCCTCGCCACTATAACCTCTATCCTTGGAAGTATTTAGAATCTATGAGGGTTGGAGATCACAGGCAGAGTGGAAGTAGGGGGGTCAAGCACCGATGGAGTGTCCACTGAGGAGCCTACTGAATGTCCTGTGTGAGGTTCCTGTTCCACCCAAATGTCTGCTGGCATCACCCAGTCTCCTTGCGAGGAAAGGGCACTCGTGGAGGGAGGTCATGATCCCTCATTCCCATGTTGCCTTGTAGTTGATGCTGAGAACCAATGGTAAAAGCATTGGAGTGCATTTCCAGTGCACTTCCTGTAGCCACTGAATATTGTGCTGTACCTGGCTCTACATTGCAGCTGCGAACTTGTCCATGGAGACTGACAGACCCCGGCATGCTATAGTCAGCACAGTACTGATAATAGTCCTCCAACCTTTGATCCAATTTACCAAGTGTGTCCAAAAAGCCTGCCTGCTGCTCCTGTGCTGACCATCTGTACATTTGTACAAAGACATTAATGGCCGATACCATGGGGTTTTCCTCTGCCTTTAGCTCAGTATATGCCCAGTTTGCAGCAGTTCCCTGAGCGCCAGCAACATGGGGCATGTCTTCCTTGGCCAGTCATGGAGACAAGGCCAGGGATGTGCTCACCAAAACATGCTGTCGAATCGAATCTAGGAAGGAAACCCACTGAGATGAAAGTCTCTGAGTTGGTGGAGTCCTTGCCTCCCCTGAGGGATCTGTGGTTTCTTCCTCAGGGTTGGAAGAGGAGTTGATAGGCTGAAGGGCTAGCTTGTTATGGACAGAGGCTGTGTGGCTGGTGCTGGCGCCTGCATAAAAGGGGAGGGAATTAATTGCAAAATAGAGGGAGAAACTTGGGCAAGATAGAAGTCAAACAATACCAAATTATAGCCCAAGGGGGCGACATTCCAAAACCTTGTGATTCCAAATAAACCTGTTGAACTATAACCTGGTGTCGTCTGACTTCTGACTTTATCCATCCCAGCCCAACATCATGCCACCTAGCTTGGCACTTGCGGCCTTATTAGGGACATTTTTTCTTGAAATGAGAAAAATGGAACAATTAAGTGAGATGAAAGTGGATGGAAGAGCTGTTAGTGGTAGTGGAAGAGCAACAAAGGTGAGGAGGTGTCCCAGGTGAATGTGTAGCACATTTGGAAGACTATTTCCTGGCATGTAACATTTGAAGTAGGTGCACAGCTTGGGTTTGAATATGGCACCAGAGTCGTGAATGCCAGAAGGTCCTGGCAGCGGCGAGCACTTTTGCCTCTGCTGAGGAAGGCACTGCATGGCAGTGGGTGCCAAGAATGCAGATGCACACCTATGAGGTGAGTAGCAGAGAAGTGTGTGAGCAGTTGCACCAGGATTTACGGAGGGAAAGCCTCCATGAAACTCTCAGAAATTACCTCTTAGCCAAATATGGGAAGATTCAGCCCCATGAAACTATCATCAACTGTCATATACCATAAAATTGTCACCTGGTTCACTAATATCCTTTAAGGAAGGAAATCTGCCACCATACCTAGTATAGCCTACATGTGACTCCAGATCTACAGAAATTCAGTTGACTCTTACCCATGCTCTGAATTGGCTGAGCAGGTTGTTAGTTCCAGTACAATTATGGATAGGTAACAAATGTTGCCAGTGACATCCACATCCTATTAAAGAGTAAGTGTTAAAACTCAAATGCCATAGGTAATTATCTTCCCCATCAGTTTGAACCAATATCTTTTTAAGATTCAGTGTAATATCGTTCCATGAACTGCTTTCATTTTTTAATGTAATTCAATCCCCATGTTAACTGTCACCCTTCATTCCTTATTGTGCAAAGTGCCTGTTTATTTTTAGAATGTATCCATGTTGTTTTCGTGTTCCTTAATTTCATTCATCTTTCCAGCTGCTTAGGTTGGAACTTTCAGGTCTTGGGAGTTTCAGCTCACTCTTGCGAAATGCGGTTGCTGAGGTTCTTGCCATTGGTTCCTCTTGGTTCAGAACAGGCCATGTCCAGTAGCTTTTGTTCAGATAGCACTCAGTTGGCATCCCCCTCCTTGGACATCCTTTGTTCCGATGATGCCTTTGGTTTGACTTCCTGATTCAGCTTCTCTGTTTGGCCTCTAGGGCTTTTGGTCCTGATGTTGCTTGTTGGAGCTGGAAGCCTCTGATGCTGTCTGGCCTGTTGTGTTCCTCCAGCTCCACACTGTTATCTCTGACTCCAGCATCTGCAGTTTTTGCTTTCTCTCAGCCTGTGGATAAGCTGTTTGTGCAGAGACTTATTGTTGAAAAAGACTCTCCTCCAAGTGAGATCAGGGCTGGCAGTTATTCAGACTGTGTGCCTCATTATCTCCCCTCAAACCTGTGTTGTCCATTGTCTTTCTGATGTTTCTTCTGCAGCCAATTGGTTTTCCGATCATTCAGAGTATGTGTGAAAGGATTTTGATTGAAGCTAAATGCCTGGTATCTCTGTGAATGGATTTTGATTGAAGTTAAAGTCCTCTATCTCTATAGGCATCATACTGTCTGTGCTGGGTAACCTGAGGTGTAAAAGCTGTCTTGGGCTAGGCCAGAAGTCACACAGCAGTAGGTTATAGTCCAACAGGTTTATTTGGAATCACACAAGCTTTCAGAGTGCAGCCCCTTTGTTAGGTGCAGGGAGAGAGCAGGATACACAAACACAGAGTTTATAGGCAGAGAGATCCAAAGAACATACACTGGTGAGTGGAATGTCAGATGATAAGTCTCTGCAGGTGATCAAGAGTGTTAGAGACAGTGTGTAAAGTATTTAAAAAGTGCTGTACTGTCTTGACAATCAGGTGGAGCTATAGGAACATACAAAAGGTGACATCTCATAGAAACGTAGAAGACAGGAGCAGAAGGAGGCCATTCACCCTTTGAGCCTGCATTCATCACGATCACGACTGATTGCCCAACTCAATAGCCTAATCTTGCTTTCTCCCCATAACCCTGAGTATATATCTAATCGCCTCTTGAATACATTCAATGTTTTGGCATCAACTACTTCCTGTGGTAATGAATTCCACAGGCTCACCACTCTTTAGGTGAAGAAACATCTCCTCATCTCCGTCCTAAATTGTCTACCCTATTCCTCCTACTGTGACGCCTGATTCTGGACACACCTGCCATCGGGGACATCCTCCATCCAACTACCCTGTCCAGTCCTGCTAGAATATTATAAGTGTCTTTGAGATCCCCCATCATTCGTCTGAACTTGAGCGAAAACAATCCCAACCTAGTTAGTCTGTCCTCATGCGTCTGTCCCACCGTCCCCGGAATTAGCCTGGTAAACTTTCATTGCACTCCTTCAAGAGCAAGAGCATCCTTCCTCAGAATTAGAGACCAAAACTGCACACAATACTCTAGGTGTGGTCTCACCAAGGCCTTGTACAACTGCAACAACATATCTCTGCTCCTGTACTCAAAACCTCTCACAATGAAGGCCAACACACCATTTGCCTTCTTTACCACCTGCTGCACCTGCATGCTTACCTTCAGCAACTGGTTTTCAAGGACGCCCAGGTCCCGCTGCACACTCCCCTCTCCTAATTCACAGCCATTCAGGTAGTAATCTGCTTTCTTGTTTTTGCTTCTGAAGTGAATAACTTCACATTTATCCAAATTTACTGTATCTGCCATTTATTTGCCCACTCACCCAACCTGTCAAGATTACGCTGAAGGATCTCTTGCATCCTCACAGTTCAACCTCCTACCCAACTTGGTATCATCTGCAAACTTGGAGATGGTACATTTTGTTACCTCATCCAAATCATTAATATATATTGTGAATAGCTGGAGTCCCAGAACTGATCCCTATGGCACCCCACTAAGTACAGCCTGCCAATTTGAAAAGGACCTATTAAACCAGTTTCCTATCCATCTTAATACACTTATCCAAATCCCATGTCTTTAATCTTACACATTAATCTCTTATGTGGGACTTTGTCAAACACTTTCTGAAAGTCTGAATATACTACCTCGACTGGCTTCCCCTTATCAACTCTACTAGTTACATCATCACAGAAGTCAAACAGATTTGTCAAGCATGATTTCCCCTTCATAAATCTTTGCTGACTCTGTCTGATCTTGCCACTGCTTTCTAAATGCTCTACTATAAAATCCTTGACAATGGGTTCAAGAATTTTCCCCACTACCAATGTTAGGATCACCGGTCTATAATGCTCTGTTTTCTTTCTACCTCCCTTTTTGAATACTGGAGTGACATTAGCCATCCTCCAAACTGCAGGGAATGTTCCAGAGTCTATAGAATCCTGGAAGATGACCATCAATGTATCCACTATTTCTAGAGTTACTTCCTTAAGTACTCTGGGATGTAGAACAAACATAGAACATAGAACAGTACAGCACAGTACAGGCCCTTTGGCCCACAATGTTGAGCCAACCTATTATCCTACTATGATCAATCAATCCTGCATACCCCGTATTTTACTATCCTCCATGTGCCTATCCAAGAGTCGCTCAAAAGTGTCTAAAGTATTTGACTCCACTATCACCGCCAGCAATGCATTCCACACGCCCACCACTCTGTGTTAAGAACCTACCTCTGACATCTCCCCTTTACCTTCCTCCAATCACCTTAAAATTATCTCCCCTCATAATAGTCATTTCTGCCCTGGGAAAAAGTCTCTGACTATCCACTCTATCTATGCCTCTCATCATCTTGTACACATCTATCAAGTCACCTCTCATCCTTCTTCACTCCAATGAAAAAAGCCCTAGCTCCCTCAACCTTTCCTTATAAGACCTGCCCTCCAGTCCAGGCAGCATCCTGGTAAATCTCCTCTGCACCCTCTCTAAAGCTTCCACATCTTTCCTAATGAAGTGACCAGAATCAACACAATATTCCAAGTGTGGTCTAACCAGAGTTTTATAGAGCTGCAGCATAACCTCACAGCTCTTAAACTCAATTCCCCTGCCAATGAAAGCCAACACACCATACGCCTTCTTTACAACCCTATCAACTTCGGTAACAACTTTAAGGGATCTATGGACATGGAGCCCAAGATCCCGCTGTTCCTCCACACTGCCGAGAATCCTGCCATTAACCCTGTATTCTGCATTCAAATTCGACCTTCCAAAATGATTATCAGGCCCTGGGGATTTCTCAGCCTTCAATCCTAACAATTTTCCCAGCACCATTTCTTTACTAATATCAATCTCCCTCAGTCCTTCCCTCTCACTAAATCTTGCAGCCACCAACAGTTCAAACACTGAATTGTAGGTGTGAGGCTTTGTTCAGAATCTGTCGCAGGGCTTTAACCTGGAATCAGGCTGGTTTAGCTACAAATTGTGTGTCTTTTGAACAAAATAGAATGTATCTGCAAATAAACAAACATCTTGGTGTGCGTGCGCACGCATGCATATGTGTGTCATTTCATCCAAGATGTTTGGACGAAGTGTGTCAGTCCATGTGGCATCTTACAAATTCCAGCTGTGAGAATAAAACCAGCTTGATCCCAAGTTAAGACTCTGAGGCAGATCCTGAAAAAAACCCTTACACCTACTACTCAGTGTCTGACCTGAGATGTCACCTTTCGTATATTCCTAGAGCTCTGCCTGATTGTCATGACAGCACAGCACTGATTTTGGCTTCATAAACACTTTATACACCATCTAACATTCTTGGTCACTTGCAGCAATTTATCATCTGACACTCCACTCGCACCTGTACGATCTTCTGATCTCTCTGCCTGTGAGCCCTGCTCTCTCCCTGCACTAAAGGGGCTGCACTGCATAAGCTTGTGTGATTCCGAATAAACCTGTTGGACTATAACTTGGTGTCATGTGACTTCTGACTTTGTCCACCCCAGTCCAACACCGGCACCTCCACATCATAGTTAGGGCTACAATCTCGTTAATGTTGGTTGATCGTTCTTTTAGAGTGAAGATGTAAATTGGAATTCCAGGCTGAACAGTAGTTCCAGACAGAAACACTGATTCTGCTCGCTCAGTTATGTATTTATTTGCAGCCTGAATCTAATGTTCTGCCCAATATTTTAGATATTAGAAAAGTCCAGAGTCTTGTCCAGTATTTTAGATGATGGAGATTTTTGCTCAATCCTACATTGACTAAATTGTATTTGTAAATATTAAACAAACTTGTTAACCACAGATTGACTGTTGCTAATTTACAGATGTAATTTTCAAGATTAGGCTCTTCATTATTAATAGTGCTACAAACTAATGAGGCTATTTTCTGAAAGTACACAAAACATAATATCTTCCATGAGCTTTATGTTTTAATGCTTTGTGCATTATTGGAATGTGAAAGCAGATTTTTAGAAGTAATATTAGCTTTTAAGTTAAATGCTTTGTTCATGAAATAAGTTCTTTGATCAGTTCAAGCCTGATTCACATGAAGACATCGTAGAGATAGCACAGAAAATGGCTCTCCAGTCTACTGCAACCATCCGGGTCAAAAACAACCACCTAATGTTATAATCCCATTTTCCAGCATTTGGCCTCAGTCTTGCATGCCTTGGCATCTGAATACTTCTTAAATGTTGAGGGTTCCTGCCTCCACCACCCTTACAGGCAGTGAGTTCCAGATTCCCAACACCCTCTGGGTGAAAACATTGCTCCTCATATCTCTAAACCTTCTTTCCCTAACTTAAATCTATATCCCCAGGTCATTGATCCTTCCATCAAGAGCGTTTAAGCTTTCCTACTCTTTCCTCTTTTTAAATTTGATTTAATGTAGTCACATGTACCTAAGCACAGTGAAAAGTTTTGTTTAGCCATCAGTACAGGCAGATGATTGCAAACAAGGACATGCAGATCATAGGGTGCTTAGACAGAGCAAGGCATACAAGGTTACAGCTGCACAGGAAGTGCACAAAGCAACATCAGCATTATTTGAAGTTAGAGAGTCCATTAATCAGTCTAATAATGTCAGGGAAGAAGCTGTTTTCGAACCTGCTGGTGTGTGTGCTCAAGCTTCTGTATCTTCTGTCTGACAGGAGAGGTTGGAAGAAAGCATTACCAAGGTGGAAGGGGTCTTTGATGATGTTGGCAGTCTTTCCATGGCAACAAGAAGTGTAAAGGGAGTCCATGGATAGGCAATAGTAAGAACTGCAGATGCTGGGGTCAGAGATGACACAGTGTGGAGCTGGAGGAACACAGCAGGCCGGGCAGCATCAGAGGAGCAGGAAAGTTGATGGGAACTGACCCGAAATATCAACTTTCATGCTTCTCTGATGCTGCCTGGCCTGCTGCGCTCCTCCAGCTCCACACTGTGTTATCCATGGATAGGAGACTGGCTTCCGTGATGGTCTGGGCTGTGCACACAACCTTCTGTAGTTTCTTACAGTCCTGGTCAGAGCAGTTGCCGTACCAGGCCGTTATGCACCCAAATTGTATGCTTTCTATGGTGCATCTGTAAAAGTTGGTGAGGGCCCTTATGGAAATGCTGAATTTCCTAAGCCGCTTGAGGAAGAAGGGGCATTGCTGTGCCTTCTTGACTGTCGCACCTACGTGGGAGGTCCAGGACAGATTGCTGGTTATCGTCACTGAGGAACTCGACACTCTTGACTTTCTCTACCTCAGCTCCGTTCATGAAGATAGGGGCGTGTCCTCTTCCTTTCTTACTGAAGTCAATGATCAGTTAACACATACACCTTTTAGTTTTATCAACACAACAAAATATGCATAAAATCACTTAAAAATTAAACTTGCTTCCAACTTAAAATTCCAATAATGTTCAACAATATAGAATACATTTCTCAACAACATGAAGGATTGATCTGCGTGGGAATAATATGCAGAACCACTTACTGTCCTTGCAACAATCCAGGCAAGAACTTTGAAACTGTAATTATCCCTCTGACTAATACAGGTAAAATAATCTTGCTGAGTATTGAGCAGCTGTTTGAAGTGCAGGTTCATTATTTTCTTCCTTTTAATGGTTTATAATAAGCAGGTTGTTTTAATTCTGTACAATTAGAATCAGTACATATCCTGCTTTTGTTCATTACTGTGTTCAGGGAGGAGAAGAGAGAAGAGTTTTTTTTCCTGTCTGAAAGGGAATAAGACAAAAGAAGCGAACACATGGGTCAACACATCCCGATGATATGGAGATATGATTCAATTATTTGTTTTGACAGTTCATTTCAATATATCATCAAACACTTTTTTCTTGAAATTAGAGATTTTTTGAAACTAGCAGTCATGTATAGGGTTGTATTTGACTCATTAGATAAAATAAAGAGAGACCAGTCTCCTTCAAAATCTTCAAAATCATAAAACATAAGAGACAAGTGTGAAAGGGTCTAGATCCGGGTTACTAAAACTGCAGTGACCATTAATAATGGACATATGGACACATTATTGAATGTAAAAAGTCACACCAGCAATTAAAGACATTGGTATGAAACTAGCAAGTGACAAACAAGGATAGCAATGAGAAAAAAAATTGGGGATTATATCCCTGCTACTGAGTTTAACTGTATTGAATTGCCTGGCCGCATTGTATATGAGGAAATTGAGCAAAATAAATCAAATTATCCGTAGCAGAGCCTAGTACCATATGTGCAGTCATCCCTTTTAACTTTCATCTATGAGCTATTCTAGGAATTCTAACATTCTCAAGAGCAATATTTGAAATATCTACTCGATCATGTTTGTTCATCATAAAATGTAAAGCTTTGCTAGGAACTTCCCTTGTAAAGTAGCTGAATAAATTTCTGGTAAATAATGAGACTTATTTACAAGATTTAGTGTACGTGCACGCATTCAAGATATTAACAAAAAGACAGTAAGAACTGCCGATGCTGGAGTCTGAGATAACACAGTATGGATCTGGAGGACCACAGCAGGCCTGGCAGCATCAGAGGAGCAGGAAAGCTGACGTTTCAGGTTGGGACCCTTCTTCAGAAATGGGGGAGGGGAAGGGGGCTCTGAAATAAATCGAGGTGGGGGGGGCAGTAATTGCAGGTAGATAGTGAAGCGGATAGGGTGGGAGAGAAGACAAACAGGTCAAGGAGGCGTGGATGAAGCTAGTAAAGGTGAGTGTAGGTAGGGAGTGGTGGGGATTGGTCAGTGAGGTAGGAGGAGCGGATAGATAGGAGGGAAGACGGACAGGTCAAGGAGGCGGGGATGAGAGGAGGAGCTGGTCTTGAGAGGAGGTTGGGGTTGGGAAGATTTTGAAGCTAGTAAAGTCCACATTGAGACCATTGTGTTGTAGGCTTCCAAGGCGGAATATGAGGTGCTGTTCCTCCAGTTTCCAGGTGGCATTGTTGTGACACTGGAGGAGGCCCAGGTCATCCAGGGAGTGGGAGGTGGAGTTAACGTGGTTCGTGACTGCGAGGTGTTGTCATTTGTTGTGAACTGAGCGTAGGTGCTCTACAAAGCGGTCTCCGAGCCTCCACTTGGTTTCCCCGATGTAGAGCAGGCCACATTGGAAACGATGGATACAATTGACCGCATTAGCAGATGTGCAGGTGAACATCTGTTTGATGTGAAAGTTAAACAAATTAACTTATTAACAAACCTTGTGGAGGTGTTTCCAGAATTCTCGACTCCAGATAGGACTGTAAGTTATATAGCGGAGTTGCCAATTTTGCAGCCCGAACCCACACTTCTTGTGTGAGAGTTTCTGGCTGATCCATAGAAGCAGAGAACTAAAGTTTATGATCTTATCCTGTTCGTTCATAAAAGTGCCATCTATAGAATACTGTATAAACTGTCAGAGTTGAAATTTAGTGTTTGACATTCCACAATGTTTATTCCATTAGCTTTGAAATTTCACAGTTACCATTTTAGAATTTCTATTTGTGCTTATACATCTACCTTGAAATTTTACTGGTAGTGCATGATAATTGTATACGTGCACCTATCAAGGGTTGATAGGCAGAATGTTGATACTGTCAAAGAATCTGGCATAAAACACTGTACTTAGTAAAACAGACTGGGTCTTCCACAAAGTTAAAAAACAAGTGACAAAAGGCAAGTGTATTTCCTCTGCTAAATATGTGCAATAAATTAACAATCCAGATTGACAGCAAATTGAAATTTGAAATATAAAACTTCCAAGGAAAGTTTCAGAAGTTTTGTTTGCAATTTTGTTACTCTGCAAAATAATTTCAAAAGTTGAAAATTCACTTTATCACTCGGAACTGACGTTGAATAGGAGACATATCGAAAATTTACACCCTAAGCCACACTCAAAAATTGTCAGTTCAAAGTGGACCTTGGTTCTCATTTCTGTTATATCAGCAAGCTAAGGAAAGCTATTGGAAAATGAGATATGTCAATGAAGCTCACATCCAAACATAAAACAAAGATGATAAGTTTACAGTTGTAAACTAAAACTTGTTCTTTTTTAAATAAGTGAATCACTATTAATCATGTTTGGAGGCTTCCTCCTGATGCTGAATGTGTGATCAATTGTATAAGGTTCAGAGAGTGTTGAGCACCCTGGCATCAAAAGAACATGGGATCTTCTTAGAATGTTTTCTATGCTGACATGAGTCAGGTACAAGTTTCCAGGATCTGGTTTTTGTAAAAAAAAAGATCCCTCGTTGCCCCAAGTATTTAGTCAACACAGTGTGGAGCTGGAGGAAAACAACGGGTCAGGCTGCATCAGAGGAGAAGAAGAATCAACATTTTGGGTTGGGACCCTTCATGGTCGACTCTCCTGCTCGTCTGATGCTGCCTGACTTGCTGTGTTTCTCCAGCTCCACACTGTTGACTCTGACTTCAACATCTGCTGTTTTTGATATCTCCAAGTATCTTAGTGTTTAACTAAATGGACAGTGAAGGAGGTTATCTCAGAGTACAACAGGACCTTGATCAGATGGGCCGAGGAGTGGTAGATGGAGTTTAATTTAGATAAATACGAAGTGTTGAATTTTGGTAGGGCAAATCAGGGCAGGACTTATACAATTAATAGCAAGGTCCTGGGGAGTTATGCCAAACCAAGTGACCTTGGAATGCAGGTTCATAGCTCCTTGAAAGTGGAGTGACAGGTAGACAGGATAGCGAAGAAGGCATTTGGTACACTTTATTGGTCAGTGCATTGAGTATAGGAGTTGGGATGTGATGTTGCAGCTGTACAGGACATTGGTTAGGCCACTTTTAGAATACTGCATTCAATTCTGGTCTTCCTGCTATAGGAAAGATTTTGTGGAACTTGAAAGGATTCAAAAAAGATTACAAGGATGTTGCCAGGGTTGGAGGGTTCAAGCTATAGGTAGAAGGTGAATAGGCTGGGGCTTTTTTTCCTGGAGTGTCAGAGGCCGAGGGGTGACCTCAGAGGTTTATAAAATCATGAGGGGCATGGATAGGGTGAATAGACAAGGTATTTTCCCACGGTGGGGAAGTCCAAAACTAGACGGTACAGGTTTAAGTTGAGTGGGGAAAAATTTAAAGGGGACCTAAGGGCCAACCTTTTCACACAGTGGGTGGTGCATGTATGGAATAGGCTGCCAGAGGAAGTGGTGGAAGCTGGTACGATAACAACATTTAAAAAGCACTTGGATGGGTTCATGAATAAGAAGAGTTTAGAGGGATATGGGCCTAATACTAGCAAATGGGACAAGGTTAATTTAGGATATCCAGTCAGCATGGATGAGCTGGACCGAAGGGTCTGTTTCTGTGCTGTACCTCTCTATGACTCTAGATATAACTGCAGACATTGGAGATATGAAACAGAAAGAGAAACAAAAACATATTTGTTTAAGCTCACATCTGAAGTTTTCCAAAGTCAACTGATTCAGCATCTAAGCCAGTACATGAGTAGATACAGTTAGGTTGAATGAGCACATACCAGATACAATGCTGTGGAGCCCACAAAATATTGTCTTCCTGCTGGATTCACATTACAACGAGCCAAAAACAAACAACTTAATTAGTCTTCGGGAGACCCTAGAGGATTACAGTACTGTCAACCTCAAAAAACTGAGAATGCAACTCATTGTCCCATTAGTTTCTTCCAAGTTTTATTGCGGGCCACTTTATGTTACCCTGCACAAATATGCCTCCCAGGAGAAGGGTGATCAATGTTATTTGCCGATTTCACAATGTCACGATGGTCAGTGTAATGCAAAATGGGATATCATTGGATGTTTTTCCAGTCACCAGTGGCAACGAGCAAGGTTTTTCACTCGTATTCCAGAGGCAACTAGATATAGCACTTGGGGCAAATAGGATCAAAGATTATTGGGAGAAAGCAGGATTCGGTTATTGAGTTGGACAAATCAGCCATGATCATGAAGAATGGCGAAGCAGGTTCGAAGGGCCGACTGGCCTCTTCCTGCTCCTATCTTCTATGTTTCTATGTTTCTATACACATGCAAAAATCTTGACAGGGGAGTAGACATACAAGTCAGAAGAGATGGCAAATCCTTCGACTTGTAAAGGCTCAACGTTTGCTCAAAGGTTAATGAACAGCTACTGAGTCAAATGTTGTTAATGAATGACTGTGCTCTTGTAGAACACACTGCAGGGGGCATTCAGCTGCTCAGTCCAAAAAAAGAGTCATATTGGACTGGCAAGATTTACTGTTTCTTTCTCAACTGATGCTATCAGACTAAATGAGACTTGCAATTCTTGATTACTTGTCTTAGCCTCAGAACACTTTGGCCTGACAAGATCATAAAATCATAGAATCCCCATAGTGTGGAAGCAGGCCATTCAGCCCATCAAGTCCACATGATCTTCCAGACAGCATTCCACCCAGACAAACTCTCCTACCTTATCCCTGTAACCTTGCATTTCCCATGGCTAATTCACCTAACCTGCACATCCCTGGAAACAATGGGCAATTTAACATAGGCCAATCCACCTAACCTGCACATCTTGTTAACTGTGGGAGGAAACTGGAGCACCCAGAGGAAACCCTCGCAGACATGGACGGAACATGCAAACTCCACACAGTCGCCCAAGGATGGAATTGAACTTGGGTTTCAGGTGCTGTGGGACGACAGTGCTAACCACTGACCCACTGTGCCACATCTGATTACAAAAATGGCTACCCCAATACTGGAGGTCCAAAATGAGAAATACCTCAAAAAGAAAGGAAGAGCAATCAGGCTTGGAAAGAAATGCGCAACTTAAAGGGTGCAAAGAATGCTATTATGAAGAAGAACATGAGAGTCATCTGTATGAGGAAGACAGATCTTGTATCAGTTCACACTGGCCACATACTGAAAGACCTTTCAGTCATTGTGGACAACACACCCCTCCATTCAATACTGAGGTTTTGCTATCTTGGAAGTATTCTCTCCAACAACAGTTTGCAAAATGATGAAATAGACCATCACCTGGCAACAGCAAGATCAGCATTTGGTAGTTACATTCACAAACTTCAGAAAAAGCATGATTGGTGGTCTCAGAACAATGATCAAAGTTTAGCAGGCAGCGATTCTTACTTAATTGATTAATGGCTGAGAGAGTTGTGCAACCTACTGACATCACATAAAGCATCCAGAAACATTCCACTTTTGATATCTAGTTGCAACATCATGGCATGATAGATCTTGCAAAGGTCTTGCTTAATGCTGCATACCTGGCATTGAGAGTACATTCATCAGAACTTAGCGTTGCTGGTCATTCGTGTGTTTCAGTGGGGGAAGTTCCAGGGTACCAGAGGCAGAAGCTCTACAGCATGCAAACCCCTGCCACAGGATAAGTCAATCTGAAAGACAACCTCACAGCATGCAAACCAGATCCCAATACATGTGAAAAACAACCTTGCACAGAGCCAAATGGAGAAGTCTCTGTCGTCAAGTGATTTTGACATTGTTCTACTCCAAAGTCAAGATTCTTCACAATAATTCAGAATGTCTCCATCCATCCCTTCAATACTGACTTCATCTGCCACATTTGCAATTGGTTAAGCAAATTAAGACTGGATCTAATGTCACACATAAGACAATATCAATCTATACTTTAATGCAGTTTTTTTCTTCATGTTTTTCCTGTTTTTCTGAACACTTATCCATTTAAGCGATGAGAGAATCCATCAGAGTCTTATTGGCATTTGGCCCATGATCAGCACATTCAAGTCACCTTTAGTCACAGCTTTAGGTTCTCATTCCAGGGACTCAGAAGCCACCAACACTAACTTCAGGTGGAGATCAGGCCTACGAGTCAAACAATGCAGCCAGCAATAATATAAAATTGTTGCTTTCATTCAATGGAATATTAGGTTGAATTAATTGGAGTTTCCCAGTACAGGCATGATAATTTGGGTGATGTGAAAATTGGGAGTGAAAACTAGGATTCCCAAGTTAGGGACAACTGTATCAAATTAAGTTGGGTGAGTAAAGGGCCCAGTGCAAGAATCCTACCCACTGATGGAAGGGTGCCAATTAAGCTCATTAATGGGCTAAGTGATACCAATTATTATTCTTGACCCATTGAAAAGTAGTGGTGGCCTGGGAATTAAATGAGTACTGTTTCCAAGCATCCCTTAGGCCACCCATCAAATCCTGTCATGTGCGTATGCCAGCAGCCTCCGTCAAAGCCCCTCACTGGCAGGAACTCAGTGCCTAACCAAGTGACCTAGCATCATGAAGAAGGGGCTGCTGATGTTCATAGCTTATTCTTGTCTCTGACTCCCCCTTCCCCCACCTCCTGTGACTTCCCCAATACAATCCCTATCATGCCTTACTCAGCTTTGTTGGTCTTAGGCCCCTATGGTGGGTGCATTGACAACAGCTACCACCTGTACAGATGGCAAAGAAGAGCTGCTGGTCTCTGAGTGGCTGGCAGCTCTCTTAGGGTCATTTCTATTCCCAAGGCCCTCATATACAGGGAAGGCCCAATGGGGGCCAATTTAATACCTGATGGGAACTTTAATGCATTGGGCCTTTCCTAGGGTCTGACAGAGATATCTCACCTGTTTTGCAAAGGTAGATGAGACCCTCAATGTGCCTTTAATCCCCATTCAAAATATTGCTTAATCCTGTTCCACACATTGGCATGCCCATTAGTGAAGTAATGGTAGGCAAAAAATTAAACATCAGAGACGTGCCTTACCAATTATTCCTAACTGCTCTGAAAATAAACAGCTATTTTATTAAGAGACAACAAGGTGCAGGGCTGGATGAACACAGCAGGCCAAGCAGCATCATAGGAGCATAGCTATTTTATTAAACATGCACAGATAATTTGTTCAATACGAACAGTGCTTGGGGTTGCATCTTTTGTTTGTGTTTTAGATTGGGCATCTAATAACTCTACAGACCTAACAACAAAATGCAAAACATTGTTGCATTTCAACAGCTGGTGATTCTCTCCGCGGGTAAGAATGAAAGCAATTTGGGAAACAGCATGTTCTGACTCTGAAGTCAGGCAGCTTACAATGATGCTATGGCAATGCTGCTCACCTCCTTCAAACTGATTTAAGAACAGAAGCATGAAACATAAAGGACAACAAATAGTCACAGATATTTTCACTTTTATTTTATTGGTTCTAATCTCAAATTCCTTCCTAGAAAAAGGTAAACTGATGCAAAAATTGTCAAAGTACTAGTAAGTTACAAATTCTTATTAAACAGAGTGCAAAAAGAAGTTTATGGTTCACAACAGCAATTTCCCATTGGGCTAATTGGACTATAATTTTTATTTGACAACATTTTATTTGCAAATTATAAAACTTGAGAATGCTAGTTCACATTCATCTTGAAATTAATGAATTAGTGTTAAAATTTAATTATACTCTGCTTGAATAAAATATCCATGCTTGTGTGCTGTTTTCAAATTATAAAACAATGAGAAAATATTTGATTAAATTTGTCTTTGTTAGCAAAAAGTGAATTTGCTTAGAATGCATTGAATATTTGAAACTTTTAAAGGCAAATTCAATTGTTCTCCTTTTAAACTTGAATGTTTCAAAAATTACATATTTTATCAAAGGTTTGTAAACATCTTATTCTGCATCTAAACTCTGTGAACTTTGATCCAAGGAAGCTTAATACAACTACGTACAGTATTCATGTGCATGGCAAACTTACTTGTGAAATTTTTAATTTGTGTTACAATCTAATTACTAAGATTTTTCAAGCTAACAACATAGTTAAGACTTTCATGTATTCCCATATGAAAATGAATTATTTGGATTTTAAAAATTGAAAATAATTTTCACAAAGCACTCATTCTGTATGGCTCAGAGATAGTATGAACTGCAGATGCTGGAGAATCCGAGACAACAAGGTGCAGGCTGGATGAACACAGCAGGCCAAGCAGCGTCATAGGAGCAAAAAGGCTGATGTTTCGGGCCTAGACCCTTCATCAGAAAACTAGGCCCAAAACGTCAGCCTTTCTGCTCCTATGATGCTGCTTGTCCTGCTGTGTTCATCCAGCCCTGCACCATTCTGTATGGCTGTATTGCTACAAACATACAGAGTTATATTACAGCATGTCATGAGTTGATTATACCCTTCAAACCACACAATGTTAAGAAAATAATATTTTCCCATAAAAAGAGAATGTATCAATCCTCTGGAATGATATTTCAAATCACTAACTTACTTTAGTGGAATGGCCTGCTGACAGGCAACTGAAACAATGTTATATACTTCTTCACCCTGACGTTAATGGTCAACCACCTTACATTTGTATCCAATGACTGGCAGCCATTCATTATGCAGCTAAGCCAGCGAGCATTTGTGCTGCAAACTGAAGTTTTAGTGTTATTATAATCTCATTTAGGCCACTTCAGTACTGAAACAGCGGAAAAAAGAAATCCATTGACTGTGTGTAGGAGGAAATCGTGTATTACAACAGACAGCCCTCCTGTCCTTTCACTCTGGTTTGAACTCTAGACCTGAAGGATTAAAGTAGTTCATGTCTGACATCAGGAATGTCCATTGACAGTCATGACTCAGATGGCAATAGTACAAAATTGGTGATGATTTAACACAAATTAAATGTTGTAAGTATGCCTGTTGTCAGAGAAAAGAAAGCAGTGTAGAATACTCCTCTAAGATTAGCATTGAGGAACAATAACGCAACTGACTCATTTTGGCAGCTTTAGTTCATATCAAATCTGATGAAAACATGGACTAAAAGTGCAGGAGGACCTCTTTCACCCTTCAGCAAAAGCTAATCAGCACCAAATTCATCTGTAGAAGTTTCCCATTGACAATGTTGTGTAATTATTAGTTATGCTAACAATAGAACATAAAATACTCGGTTTTTTATATATGGGTCTGCAGGTCTGATAGTGGGCAGCATTCCATGAGAGGTGGCGAAATATGGAACTGACACTGCATAATCCCACATCCTCATTTTCCCAAGAATCACATGGAGCTGAACCTCAAACCTATCATAATCCCTGGCAAATTAACTGATTGCATGTGTTAAAATTCTTTATGGGGTGGTTTGGTATTCTCGAAGAACAGGTCACTCAGTTCAAGTATAGACCCATGACTGTAGTTTGTTTGGATAAAATAGGAAAGAATATGAAGCAAATTACATTTAACAATGATGGACTACAGTCTCAGAGGAACTGACCGAATCAGATGTCAGCATGTAAAAAACGCATGGGAAAGAATGATGAATAGCTCCTCAAATCCAGTAATATTCTGTGAGGGAATCATCACTAACAGTTATCCAAGGGGAAATTTCGGCATGTTTAACAGCTATTCTTACCTTCTCAGAGGGGAGCTGGGGGATGTGACTCTAGCCAACAAGAAATCTTAACAGTGAAAAGTAACAATCATCATGCTCTCTATCCACACTGTAGCACAATTCACAAGCATGTCAACATCTCCTAATCATTCATTTCAAACCTCAGCACATCTTCAGACCACTTATCATGAAGTGTCAAATTGCACTGAGTTCTGTAAATTTGACAGCCATACCAGATCTGCTATTATAGACACGTAATATACAATGTCTAACATGGGGATATTTTAAAGAAAACCTCTACTTTCAGGAAAGACTAGCAGCTGAAATCCTTTGCCTGTCAAGTACACAACGAGCAGACTCTTGTGCCCATCAAGTCCAGAGTGGGAAGGCCTATTGATGGATGCTTGCGGACTCTAGTGGAAGAGGAGGATCTGTTTTTCAATGGTACTTAGTTAATGGACCAGCATTGAGTAACGGGTGGCTCACTGAGAGCTACATGACTGCCCTTGCTGCTGAATCCCTTTGCCGTTGCCCCCACCCCACATCCCATTTCCTGCAATCACTAACGTGGTGCATGGGTCCCTTGGGATCTGAGGCCAGGGCCGGGTGTTGTACCGGAAGCAGCCTCCACCTTTCCAGTGGCGCAGTTGATTACAGAAGAGCTGCAGATATCTGTCAATACAGTGTGGAGCTGGTGGAACACAGCAGGTCAGGCAGCATCAGAGGAGCAGGAGAGTCGATGTTTCGGGTTGGGACCCTTCATCAGGACGGATCTGCAGATCTCAGCAAGCAGGACTTCTGCCGCCAGCTTTCTTGATCTGAGTGGAGCACCGTTGCTGGCCTGCCAAGTGCCTCTACAGTACAAGATGCAGCGGGCCTATGTAAAAGAGATGATGCAGAGCTTTCATCTGCTTCCCAGCTGCTGCTGAACCCCTGTCACCTCCACAAGGTTCTGCATGCTCAACATCACAGAGACTACTGTATGTAATGGAATGGAATTCTTCAGTGAAGTTTCATCAAGCTAAGAAATTTATTGTTTGGCAAGACCAACCGCTACACTGCACATCATCTTGAATGAGCAAACCAACAAAACCAACATATCCAAGATGGCGCAGGAACGTGGCAACGTTATCCACTTTTCACTGTACCTAGGTACAAGTGACAATATATTCAATAAATATATTAAATAAATAGACATGCTACTGATCAAAGGGAAGAAGGGCTAAAAAGAGTTCAACATCTAACAATCTTTTTGAGACAACATAAAAACCAAAAGAACTGCGGATGCTGTAAATCAGGAACAAAAACAAAGTTGCTGGAAAAGCTCAGCAGGTCTGGCAGCATCTGTGGAGGAGAAAACAGAGTTAACGTTTCGGGTCCGGTGACCCTTCCTCAGATCC
>NC_063339.1:29880855-29912454 GCF_021869965.1 Rhincodon typus | reverse complement strand
CCCCATTTCTGAAGAAGGGTCTAGGCCCGAAACGTCAGCTTTCCTGCTCCTCTGATGCTGCTTGGCCTGCTGTGTTCATCCAGCTCTACACCTTGTTATCTCAGATTCTCCAGCATCTGCAGTTCCTACTATCTCTGAAACACCTTCCATCCTCTGTCTGATTAAGTCTGCTTGAGAGAGAGAGAGAGAGAGAGGTGCAGAATAGGTGTTAATGGCAGATGTGGGAAGAAAGTAGGTCAGCTCTGCTGACAGCAGGCCCATGTAACGAAGACACTGCCGGAAGATGGGCTGTAATCAAAATGGAGGACAATGTCATGATCTGAAGTTGTTTAACTCATAGCTGAATCCTGAAGACTGTGAAGTGTTTTAGCGGAAAATGCATTCCTCCAGGTTGCATTGGATTTTGCTGGAGTACTGCAGCTGGCATAGGACCAAAATGTTAGCATGAGGCAAAATAATGTATTAAAATGGCAAGCAACTGGGATGTCGGTCATCCTTAAGGAGAGAGCAGAGCTGTTCTGCAAAGCGATCACTTGCATTCCTTTCAGTCTGGTCTACTGTCTTCCCTGCTCACAATGTGGTCTCCACCACACTGGCAACACCAAATACATACTGGCTGACCAT
The DNA here is from genome assembly GCF_021869965.1 of Rhincodon typus. Lineage (NCBI taxonomy): Eukaryota > Metazoa > Chordata > Chondrichthyes > Orectolobiformes > Rhincodontidae > Rhincodon > Rhincodon typus. Next base: position 29,911,830 of record NC_063339.1, on the reverse strand, counting down.
TGTGCAGAACACTTCCGCTTTGTCCAGTTTTCTTGATCACGATCATGAAGAAGTACATACAGGCTAGCTAGATTCAATCCAGAAGTCTTTGGAGTTAGTCTCTTATCTCAGCACTCGCACAAGATCGACAGTATAGAGAAATTCTCTATGCATCCTGCACTTTTGCCCTAGCTTTCAGTCTTTGTAGTTTGTAGAATTTCCCATCTGATTTCCATGGCAGCAGGGAAAGCATTGATGATGAAGACAGAGATAAAGGTCCAAGACAGAAAAGGAGCTTAAACTTTCAGCATTTAATAAAATATTTTTCTGACCCAAGAGGTAAAACCAGAAATAAATATACTTAGGATAAGCTAGGAAACCATTCTAATGCTTTCCATTGTTCAAGGTCAATTGAGGAAGAGATGTGCATATTCAATTTAGCATTTCTCAAGATTTTTAGAAAAACTATTATTTTCAATTACTCAGTTTCATTTCAGTGCAGTTTTGCCTACATAACTGTTTTGCATTTCAAAGTAATTAACTGTGTGCAGCACTTCAAGACATTTTGACAATAAGGTGCTGCATAAAACTAAGTATTATTATATGAAACTTTAACAAGAGGTTTACTCATCCAGCCAGCTCACACCAAAATCTGCATTGCAGCAGATTCTTTCTTTCTGAAATGATCCCAGAAAATCTTTTCAGCCATGGTAAAATTTATTCATTCACAAAACCTGTGACAGCAGCAATTTTTAAGAAACGGTTTCAGTCAACTCATTCAGACTTGTTATGCTGCACCTCTATGGCAGATTAGACTTCAACTCTGACCTGCTGACCCCAGAGGTTATACCAACTCTTCTAGTGAATTAATCAGCTTTAACTAATACGTATGTGAATCAGGTTTTGCTTACATTTCAATCCCAATTTCATGCTATTGATGAAGTTTCCTCTACTCAATCTAAAATGATGCATTCCCTCAGAATCTTGTTTCAGACCACTCCCCCGTGGATAATTGACAACAGCAGTTCAGAAATACCGCGAGTTTTGAAATCAAGTGGAAATGGCCAGTCTCAAGACGTTTTGTAAGAAAGAAATAGAAACTACAGAATACAGGATCACAGCAATGTAGAGAGCTGTGATTTCATCTCATCAGTGCAACTAGTTGCCAACTGCACTTTCCGAATGGACACTCTGCTTCCCTTAGTTACTATTCCTGCTGCTTATGCAATTCTTTCAAGGAGATACAGTAATTCACAATGTGTTGTAGAGGAGAGGGCTGGCAATAAAGGGACATATGCTTACTTCAGACAAATGTATAAATTGCATCAGTGAGGAACCTTTAACCCAACAGCCAATCATGCTTCAAAACAAATGTGAATTGGTAATACTCAACTGATTCTGCTAAGTAATAACATTCCAACCTGTGTAGTTTCAAATACTACTTGTTGTTGTCACTGGCTGTAAGGTACACAAATTTTCCTATTCCTTCATAGAATAGAGTCAAAGATCCCCTACAGTGTGGAAGCAGGCCATTCTGCCCATCGAGTCCACATCAACCCTCCAAAGATCATTCCACCTAGACACACCCTCCTACTCTTTCCCTGTAATCCTGCATTTCCCATGGCTAACACACCTAACCTGCACATCCCTGGACACTATGAGCAATTTAGCATGGCCAACCCACCTAAACTGCACATCTTCATGTTAACAAGCCTGAAGCTGGTCTAAACGGATAGAGATTTTGGGCACATTCTTCCCTTTTAAGGAGGCAGTGTGGAAGGTGTTGAGAACATCAAATAATTGGATTATTTGGCTCTGGAGAGATATTTGCCTCCTGCTCCTCACCTTGGCAATTAATTGCTCATCAAGACGGTCAACTGTGGACTTTCTGCACTCAGCAGCAATTAAGTCCTTTAAGTGTTCAGTGGCCATACACTCATCTCCCATTTCTGCCTCTGATTGGCCCCAGAAAGTACGGAGGACCTTCCAATCTAGTAGGGTGGGTGTCCTCATTTCACAGTCAGGAAACTAGACACCTTTCTTCCCCGTTGGGAGGGCAGATAATCAGGCCAGTTGTGAATTGAGCCCCTTTAATGTCCCTGGTAATGGCAATTTTCTTGGGATCCCCTCTCCGTCCTTTCAATTCATTGTTTCTAACTATTTCCAGGATACTACTTGTATTTGCTCTAGTGTGGAACAACACAAACTCTGTTCAACTTAATATAAGTACTGGAAGGTGGGTTCAGTTAAATGGAAAGTTATGGAAAAAGTTAAAGCGATGGCTGGGGGGAAGGCTCAGGAGATGTTATTAAAGTTTACGAAAAAGGTAATAGGATAGAGAGTATGGAAAGAGTCAGGAATCTAACTTCAGGCAAGGGGACAACTATGAGAAGGGGGGCAGTTATTTCAAGACTGAAGGTATTGCGCTTAAATGAAAACAGAATAGAAAACAAGGTAAATGAGCTTGTAGCACAGCCTGAAATTGTCAGACACAATGTTGTGGGTATCACAGAAACATGACTGCAAGGGGATCAGGACTGGGAATTACATATCCAAGGATACACATCCTATCAAAAGGACAGACAGATGGGCACAGAGGGCAGATCTGATTTGTCAGTGTTAAATGAAATTAGATCGAATAGAATCAGAAGGGGTATTTGTGTGGGTAAAGTTGAGGAGCCGCAATGTGGGGAATGTGGGGAAAAAAATAAATTGGGAGATAGAAAAGACATGTAAGAAAGGCATTATTATAATCATCATGGGGGGTAGAGGTGCTTCAATATGCAGATGGACTAGGAAAATCATTTTGATTGCAGATCTCAAGGAAAAGAATTTGTGGAATACATAGAAGTTTGTTTTTGTTTTGGGGCAGCTTGTGGTAGAGCCCACTAGGGAAGAGGCAACTATCGATTTAGTGATGCGTAGACTTATTAGGGAACTTAAGGTGAAGGAGCTCCTAGGGGGCAGTGGCCATAATGTGATAGAATTCATCCTGCAGTTTGAGGGGGAGAAGCTGGAATCAAATGTAACAGCATTAGACAGAGTAAAAGTAACTATAAAGACATGAGGGAGGATCTGGCTAAAATTGATTAGAAGTGGAGCCAAGCAGGGAAGACGAGCAGGAATATCTGGGGGTAATTTAGGAGGACAGCAGATTCATCCCAATGAAGAAGAAACATACTAAGAGGAGGACAAGGCAACCATGGCTAACAGAAGAAGTCAGGGACAGCACAGAAGCAAAAGAAAAAGCATACAATGTGGTGAAAATTAGTTGGAAGCCAGAGAATTGGGAAGCCTTTAAAAACCAGCAGAAGATGGCTAAAAAAGCAAAAAGTGGGGAGAAGATGAAATATGAGGTAAGCTAGCAAGTAACATAAAGGAAGTTTTCCAGAATTTTCTTAGATATCTGAAAGGTAAGAGAGAGACAAGAGTGGATAGTGGATCACTAGAAAATGAAGCTGCAGAAGTAGTAATGGGGAACAAAGAAATGGTAGAGGAACTGAATAGGTATTTTGCATCACTCAACACAGTGGAAGACACCAGTGACATTCCAGAATTTATAGAGAGTCAGGGACAGAGGTGAGTTTCATGGCCAACATTAAACAGAAGGTGCTGGGGAAGCTGAAAGTTCTGAAGATGGATTAATCACCTGGGTCAGATGGATTACACATCTGAGTTCTGAAGGAGATAGCTGTGGAAATTGTAAAGGCATTGGTGGTGATCTTTCAGAAACCACTGGAGTCAAGATGGTCCCAGAGGACTGGAAAATGTTTAGAAGGGAGGGAGGGAGGGAGGCAGAAGACAGGAAACTATAGGCCGGTTAGCCTGGCCTCAGTTGTTGGAAGGATTTTAGAGTCCATTATTATGGATGTGATTGCGGAGTACTTGAAAGTGCATGGTAAAACAGGGTTGAGTCAGCCTTCATCAAGGGAAGGTCATGTTTGACAGATCTGTCAGAATTCTGTGAGGAGGTAACAACCAAATTAGACAAAGGACAGCTAGTGGATGTGATCTATTTGGATATCCAGATGGCCTTTGACAAGGTACTACACAGAGGGCTGCTAAATAAAATGAGAACCCATAGTGTTAGGGGCAAGGTAATGGCATAGATGGAGGATTGGTTGACTGAAAAAAGACAGAGACTGGGTATGAAGGGGTCTTTTTCAGGATGGCAACCAGTGACTAGTGGGGTTCTGTATGGGTTATACATTAACAATCTGGATGAAGGAGCTGATGGCATTGTTGATAAGTTTGCAGATGACACAAAATAGGTGGAGGGACCAATAATATTGATGAAGCAGGGAGGCTGCTGCAGGACAGGCTAAGAGAGTGGACAAAGAATTGACAGATGGAATACAAAGTGACACTTTGGTAGGAAGAATAGAGGCTTGGACTATTTTTTAAGTGAGGAAAGTCTTCAGAAATCTGAAGCACAAAAGGCCATGGAAGTCCAAGTTCAGATTAACATGCAGGTTCAGTTGGCAGTTAGGAAAGCAAATGCAATGACTCAGCCTTATTTTACTTTATACTTCCAAGCACTCTTCGATCTCATCCTTAGCGAATTCATTTCAAGAGGGTGAGAATACAAGAGCAGAGATGTAAAGCCAAGGCAGCATGAGGTTCTGGTCAGACCTCATTTGACTATTGAGAGTAGTTTTGGGACTATATATAGGGAAGGATGTATTGGCATTGGAGGGAGTCCAAAGGAGGTTTGCAAGAATGATCCTGGGGATGAAGGGATTGTCTTATGAGGAGTGGTTGAGGACTGCTTTCAAATTGTTTTCACATCAGAAGAAGAGAGAGTCGGTTGGTTGGCTTGCAATGCAGAGTAATGCCAACAGCATAGGTCAAGGTCAATACCTCCACTGGCTGAGGTTACCATGAAGGATTCTCCTTCTCAACCTTTCTCCTTGCAGGTCAAACCACCACCAGTCATCTCTCTCTCTAATGAGAAAACAGCTCAATGATCTGGCAAGACTATGGCAACTTTACTTTTACTTCAGAAGATGATATTTTACACAAATGGCAATATAGTGTTATGCTAGGTGAAATCCTGTGGAGTCTGTAAGCTGGATCAGTGATATCTTGACAATCTACTTCAATTAGCCAGCACAAGACAACATATTGTTGTAAAGCTATCCTGTGATATTTTGATCAACAACTCTTGTTAAGAACTGACATTTCACATAGAATTACACAGAATATATAAAACTGAAAGAGGCCATTTCGCTGAAGTAGTCTGTGTTACCCCATCAATCTCCATACATATCCCCTCTCATTGCACCTATTTTATCTTAACCTACCAGTATTTCTCTTTATTCCCTATTCTCTCATGTACTCATCATAGTATTCAATAGTCTAATTGTTCTGTATTTGATTAAGTGGGCTGGAGTTCGCAATCCCCAACCAGTGGTTTGAGAAACCAGTGGAAGTCTCACCCTAAAGCAATTCATGCAGGCTCATGAAATAATGCAGGGACCATAAGAGGGTTCCATCCCCTTTGAAGTGGGTTGTGGTGTTGTGGGCTGGATTGCAGTACTCACCAAAACCCAGATCTGTGCGACTTGATATTTCAATGTGCTTTTCATCAAGCCGGAGTGTGGTTACAAAGAAACATAAACTACACTGGAAGCATGAGACAGCAGTTGCTTCCAAAAGCACTTGTAAATAAAACCTAGTGTGTCATCTCAGCAAATCTCCGAGGCATAAGACACATTTGCCTAGCTTTGATTGGATTGCAGCTAAACTATGTGTCTCAGTTGCTTCCTGTGGTCACTATTCCCATATTCTAACCATCTCTGTGTAAAGATTTTTTTAATTCTTTCCTATTTAAATATATTACAGTTGTAATAAATTGTAGCTAACTAGCTACTACCTTAAGCTTACGGAATTGTTCTTGACCTTGCAGCTAGGCATTTTACAGCCGGGACTCAACATGGAGTTCAATAATTTTAGATTGCAGTCTCTGTCCCCATTATGTTTGTTTTTTTTCCACTGGTTTTGATTTTATTCCCAGTTTTTGACTTAAGTGGCAGCTGTACATCATTCTGCCACTTACATCTTTTGTTTCTACATTTGTCCCATTATCAGTCCTTTGGTCTTGCACTTCCAACCTTCTCTCTCACTTTCCACCCTATTCATATTCTGGCTTTTGCTCCTTATGTCCATCCTCCCACCTTCATGTGCTAACATTCCCCAGTTCTGACCAAAAGGCACCAAACTGAAATATTAACTGTTCCCCTGTCTCCACAGTTACTAATTGATCTGCTGAGCATTTCCAGTATTTTCTGTTTTAATTTCATTTTGTTTTTTATTTAAGATGGCGATGACTTTCTATTTTTTCTGCCAAAATGCATCACCTCACATTTATTTATGTTAAAGTTTATTTGTCAGCACTCTGTACATTTTCTAATTTCTTTTTGTGGTGCTATATTCTTCCTTCATTCAGCTACATCCCTGTTTGGTGTCATCTACAATCTTAATGTTGAGTAGCTTATTTCTCAGAACAAGTTATGAATGTGAAGAATGAGAAATCTTTAAAAACTTACCTGAATACGACATGTATTCTGTTTATGTTGCAAAAAGAGCACATCCTCTACATTTCTCCTCTTCACCAGTTTTCTCCATAGGTGACAGCACTGAGGTTTCGTTCCTGCTGGGATTGGAAGTCGGAAATGTATCCAGAGTCAGCAGCAATACTTCTAGCACTGTCGTTGTTCGTAAGATGTGGCCCAAGTATACTACGAATGATGGCACTATGATGTAAAAGAAACATCATTATCCCAATTATCATTCCTTCCTGAATAATGAGACTATTAAATAATTTTTTTCACCAATAAACTTGGAGACTGTGATAATCTCTATAAGGCCCATGGCAAATTACTAATTAATCTCTTTGTGGAGCTTGTTGAGCATGAGTTTCCTTGGTAACATGCAACGGCCTGCCCAGATAGAATTCATCACCTGAGCCCATTATAAAGAAGACCTAGGGATGCGTCTACAGAACCGTCTGTCCCAGGATGGGACTAACTTATGTACACCACAGGTAGTACCCATATTTTGCTTTTCAACACTAAAAGATATTCCTTTCTAGACAATTTTCTGAGTTATTTCAGAGAGCAATTTAGATTCCTGTTTTATTTTGTAACCTTCACACTTATCTACAACAAAAATACGTTGTATAGCAGTGTTTGAAAGTGAATTGCCACCTTGGCTTAGAATATGTTATTACTACAGGCACCCATTTGAAACTAGGAAGAGCAACATAGGGCTGGTCAGGAGGAATTGCATTTCAATTGCCTTGCTTCTACTTTGCTAGTTGTGGAGCAGTCTTGATCAGGAGAACATTGCACATATGCCTAGACACAGGCATGGGCAGAGCACATTTCCAACAATTAATTGCATAATTTTGTAAAATAGTATTGAAATTGAAACTCAGTGGATTTATAAACCAATTCACATCCATATTATGTCAAGCTGTACGAGACAATTTCATTTCTCTTCCTACACCTAGTGATGTATGAGGTAGACATAGCTTGTACGTTTTGACTGTTTCCATAGCTAGTTTTTTCCTGAAATAGTCCACCAGTTTTTCACCAGCGGCTACAGCTTGAGAAATGTCACTCTGCATCAAGCATGGCTAACCCAGGAGTCTGTCCCGCTCTTACCACCTGTCATTGTCACATTTGAAGGGCCTACAGTTTGACCATGTTATAAAAGAATCCACTTTGACTATCAAGTCAAGGAGCAGGACCTAAACTCAGAGCTCCTGCCTCAGAGGCAGGACACTACCTACTGCATCACAAAACCTCCCAGTGTGAAATTACTAGAGACTAAATGTTGACCTATGTTTAGATTGCTAATCAAATTAGCGGACAACTAAATGTTGGTTATCTTGCAACTCCCCATTTCTGAAGAAGGGTCCTGGCCCGAAACATTGACTTTCCTGCTCCTCTGATGCTGCAAGGCCTGCTGTGTTCCTCCAGCTCCACACTGTGTTGTCTCTGACTCCAGCATCTGCAGTTCTTGTTATCTTTAAATGTGCAATCTGATATTGCTACTGATGTGGTCCCATGTTTCACAATTATAGTAACTTTTATAGTTCATTAAGGATCTGTATAACACTCTTTCATTTACCACTGATCTGATCAATTTCCTTGTAAGCCCTTTGACTTTAGTTCTTCCATGTGTTCTAATTGCTCTTTTGTTAACTATTCAACTTTAGCTGGTGTTTCCAATTATTGATTTGCTGTCCTCATCTATCTGCATCCATCACCTCTCCTTCTATTGTAATGCCTTCAGTGCAGCAACCACCATATCCTTGGTTATCTTGCAATTTTTCGAATATGTGGGTCAGGGAGTGCATATGACTGCAGTCTGGGGAGTGAGCCATGGTCAGTCTCCAAGTCCAGTGCAAAGAGTCTGGGGATTCCTGATTAAGTCAGTCAGGTAGCTACACACAGATTAGTCAGGCATTTGTTCACTCATAGTTGGGGCTGTCCATCAAAGTCAACTGGAGAGTGGGCAATGGTCAGCTCTTGAGTCAGTGAAATGAAAGTCATAGGGGTCATTAGGGACCTCTGCTGTGATACGAAAGTTGGAGAATTCAATTCTGGGAATGGGAAGCAGCTGTTTGGATGCAAAAAGGACAAGAAATGTGAAGAGGGACCTCAGCATGAAGGTGGAGAGATGATAGAGCAATGGAGGACAGGGGATGCTCTGGGGAGGGGGTTATTGACAGACACCACCATTATGGCCTCAAAGGGGGACAGTACAACACAATGATGGTCTTTACTAAATTGTGGGAACAGGGCTCAGGAAGCAATGTGGAGAACTGAAGACATAATCCGTGTGGTCAGTGGAAACATGGGGAGGCTTGATACTGATGGGCTGGCCAGGGAGTGCCAGAAAGAAAGGAACATAAAGGCTTGGAGGGAGGCCCCTTGATAAACATTGAGCCTGTGAGTCACTCTTCCAAGCCGGTTTTGCATTGCTATCTACATTCAATCAATTCGATATTGCACATTGGAAATGGAAAATAGCTGCAACCAAAACCCAGGTGGGAGCAGAGTCAATGATTTTCTTTTATGTATGAACACAATGGTGAGCACACGGGCTGTCATTGTGAGTGATGTGAGGTCCTTGAAGAGACAATTTTATCAATCAGGTACTTACAGAGTACAAGTTGCAGTAATTTACAATTATATCTTCGTGCACGAGAACTACACGGAGTATATAACTGTGTGGGGAGCAAATGCTGGACAATCTTGACAATGTCATTAGCCATTTGCAGATTGAAGATAGTCAACTCTGTGAAGCTACTCACAAGCAAACTTAAAAGGAGCACCTGTGAGCCACAGAGCACAAAGATACTGAAAGATCTCAGAGAATGCACAGGGACTGAGAACTGTTTCCCTGTCACCATGAACTGTAGGCATTCATCAACATGCTCTTATACGCAAAGATGCCTTTTTCAGGTGATGTGGGGCCAGCAATACAAGTTCTCAGTATTTATACAGAACTTACAACCCTTACATTGTGACATGTTGTGTGCTGCCTTCATAAGAATAAGCTCCCTATATGCAAGTTGCATCTAGAGGTATTCCAAGATCCTCCTTGTCAGAGTCCTCCATGTCCCACTGCATGGAACAGTATGCTAAGCTATCATTTATGTGTGAGGTGACTATTCACATTACTAAGGACTTATTCTGTTTCGCCTGCTCCCCACCCAAGTTTATCGCAATGTGACCGATGGATCCAGCCACAGCAAGGATTACCATTGCTGTCACTGTGAGGCAACAAAGACACAGAGAAATGGATAAGCCCAGGATGTGACAACAAGGCCAGGACAGCAGCAACCTACTGCAGACACTGAACAAACTCCACCTGAAGAAGTCATAGCTGAAGGTCCCCTCAGGCTGTGGAAGAGGAAGAAGATGCCCAGAGTCTATTAACCTCAATGCCATTTCCTCCAGATGAAACAGGAGCAGTGTCATTGCAAACTGAGGATGTCCCAGGACATTGTCACAGAACAATGCCACATGCTGGAGCAGGGCCTACAAAATGCAGGACTGGGTGGCTGTTCTATCCTACTGACCAGCAAGGTGGCAGCAACTCTTATGGAACAGCGGCTCAGTGGTTATCACTGCTGCCTCACGGCGCCAGGGACCTGGGTTCAATTCCACCTCCAGGTGACTATCTGTGTAGAGTTTGTACATTCACTCCGTGTCTGCATGGGTTACCTCTAGGTGCTCCGGTTTCCTCCCACAGTCCAAAGATGTACAGGATAGATGGATTGGCCATGCTAAATTGCCCATAATGTCTGGGGATGTGCCGTCTACGTGGATTAGCCCATGGGAAATTCAGGGTTACAGGGATAGGGCAGGGGGTTGAGTCTGGGTGGGATGCTCTTCGGAGGGTCAGTGTAGACTTGATTGGCTGAATGGCCTGCTTCCCCACTGTAAAAGTTCTATGATTCTAACTGGTTACATCCAAGGAGCCACTAGGGACCTGAGCGGGATCTCTCAATTTACAAATATATCAAGGCAATTTGATGAATTGCTGCAAGATTACAGTAGTTCATATTGTTTCTCTGTGACGAGAACAGTGCTACCATCTGGGCAGTCAACTTTACCAACATAGCTGGCTTTGCCCAGATGTAGGATGCAATAGACTGTATGCACATTACGTTGAGAAGATTCATATCGCAATGCTGTTGAGTTTGTCAATAGGAAAGGCTTCCACTCCATCAATGTACAAGCAATCTGCAGCACAAGCACTAGAAACCAGGCAGGTCTTAATTGACACCTAGTTCCAGTAGATGTGAGCTGGGTGCAGTGATCACTCATTGGCTGTAAATTTGTTGGTGCTTGAAATGCAAGTAGTCTGTTCCATTTCCCAGAGGCAAACACAGCTTCTATGTGAGACAACAAGGTGCAGAGCTGGATGAACACAGCAGGCCAAGCAGCATCATAGGAACAGAAAGGCTGACATTTCGGGCCTAGACCCTTCATCAGAAATGGGGGAGGGGAAGGGGGTTCTGAAATAAATAGGGAAAGAGGGGGAGGCGGATAGAAGATGGATAGAGGAGAGGATAGGTGGAGAGGAAACAGACAGGTCGAAGAGGCGGGGATGGAGCCAGTAAAGGTGAGTGTAGGTGGGGAGTTAGGGAGGGGATAGGTCAGTCCAGGGAGGATGGACAGGTCAAGGGGGCAGGATGAGGTTAGTAGGTAGGAGATGGGGGTGCGGCTTGAGGTGGGAGGAGGGGATAGGTGGGAGGAAGAACAGGTTAGGGAGGCGGGGACGAGCTGGACTGGTTTTGGGATGCGGTAGGGGGAGGGGAGATTTTGAAGCTTGTGAAATCCATATTGATACCATTGGGCTGCAGGGTTCCCAAGTGGAATATGAGTTGCTGTTCCTGCAACCTTCGGGTGGCATCGTTGTGGCACTGCAGGAGGCCCAGGATGGACATGTCAGCTGAGGAATGGGAGGGGGAGTTGAAATGGTTCGCGACTGGGAGGTGCGACTGGATTTCACAAGCTTCAAAATCTCCCCTCCCCCTACCACATCCCAAAACCAGCCCAGTTCGTCCCCGCCTCCCTAACCTGTTCTTCCTCCCACCTATCCCCTCCTCCCACCTCAAGCCCCACCCCCATCTCCTACCTACTAACCTCATCCTGCCCCCTTGACCTGTCCATCCTCCCTGGACTGACCTATCCCCTCCCTAACTCCCCACCTACACTCACCTTTACTGGCTCTATCCCCGCCTCTTCGACCTGTCTGTTTCTTCTCCACCTATCTTCTCCTCTATCCATCTTCTATCCGCCTCCCCCTCTCTCCCTATTTATTTCAGAACCCCCTTCCCCTCCCCCTTTTCTGAAGAAGGGTCTAGGCCCGAAACATCAGCCTTTCTGTTCCTATGATGCTGCTTGGCCTGCTGTGTTCATCCAGCTCTGCACCTTGTTGTCTCGGATTCTCCAGCATCTGCAGTTCCTACTATCTCTGACACAGCTTCTATATGCTTGTTTTCTGTTTGTTTTGCTGTAGCTGAATAAAAGTGAATGTTTTGAGCTATTTGAAGGCTTTCTAGTATGTGATAGTCCCACATTGAACAATGTGGGCTACACCAGGTATTGCAGAAAGAGTAGCGTTGGCTTAGACAGGGTTGTAAGGTGACGCTAAGGATGTGTAAACTATGTAGCAATGGATATAAGAATGCGTACTTGTATATGTAATCAAGCTATGACACCCTTGTATCCTGAGAAGCATTTGTTTTTAGTTGCTCTACCAGAACGTGCACAGTGAAGCACAAATCTGGATAGCCAGCATTTGAGTGGGTCCATGGCTGTGCTTGAAAGAAAGCATCAACACCAGGAATCCTGGAAAATCTCAGCAGTGGTGGATACATTCATCCACAGCAAGTGGGAGAATACACGAGTGGGGTGACATGGGGTGGGGTGATAAAACATGAAGATAACATGAGAAAACTTGCTAGTCCTATCAGAGAGCAACCCTCCAGGAAACGCACTAATATTGACAATGTGCTGATTTCTGCCCAAATCTCTCTTGAGAACATCACAGAGTAAATAGACATGTTAAAATCCTGAAGGCAGGCTTTGAACCCCATGTGAATGCAACCTACGAACATTATATGTTCAATATTAGGTCCCAAGGTGGAAAAGAGTCCAGTGATCAATAGGTAATCTCATTAATTCACTTTGAAGGAATTTCTGAATTTGCATAACTAAAAGACAGACTAATTAAAGAGAGTGCTAAGCATAAGAGACCCTATAGTGAGAGGATGTCTATTGTGAGAGGAAAATCTTGTAACAGGAGAGCAATCGACATGTGCAGATACACCGAGATTGTAAATCAACAGCAAGAGCAGAACTGACTGGACCTTGCATTATGCTCTAAAATAAAATAAAGAACTGCAGATGCTGCAGATCTGAAATAAAAAGAGAAAGTGCTCAAGAAACTCAGCAGGTCTGGCAGCATCTGTGGAGGTAAAAACAGAGTCAATGTTTTTCAGTTCTGTCAAAGGGTCATTGGACTCAAAATGTTAACTCTACTTTCTCTCCACAGATACTGTCAGATCTGCTGAGTTTCTCCAGCAATTTCTGTATTTCTTGCATTATGGTGATGGATACTCCAAAAACAAAGGGCTGAACAATCACAGTACAGGCCAGGCTGCTATCTTGAAGGTTTGAAACAAACAGCATAAATTATTTTCAGCAATATCATTATATAAGTATTTAATGAAAAAATAAGAAATTGCACTCCCCCCCCAATACTTTAGTTGAAGTATTAACTGTTTAAAATAAACAGGTCAATACATACATTACAACAGGGGAGGGAGAAATTTTGTCCAAACATAAGCATATGTGAGACAATATAATTAATAGCATTGAGTACCCTTAACTCACTTGATCTATTAGCACCCAATATCAGACTTAATTTAGAAAGTCCAACATTGATCAAGATGATAGGCTGTTAACATTTCATTCTAAAAATCGTTACCATTTATTTTATTTTATGGGATCCAAAGCCCTCAAAATATGAAGTAGACACAAAGTGTCATAGAAACCTGGGATTGTCGGTTCCAAAAGACTATGGATGCTCCACCGATTGAAGGTTTTGTAGAGGTTGATAGATTTCTGGTCAGTAAAAGTTATCAATGGATTTGGAATTAATGCAGGTGAATTACAGTAACTGGAACGAAACATCATTATACCAGCATTCAAAGTGAATTTCTACCTCATTACTCCTGGGTTTCTTTCAAATTGGGGAAATTCAATCAAACTGGACTAAAAGATTTCTGTAATCATGATTAATTGGCATCTCTAATGGATACTTTCTCTGTGACTTCCCTGCAGAGTGCCAATTCAAGGTTTAAACCATTTAAATTTTCTCTAGGTGCATTATAATTCTCAGGGGTAGCATTCATATTAAAGATCCATTATTCTGTTCTTTGGGAAGACTTTTGTTCATTATTGAAATACCAAATAACGTCACTGCTGAAAATTTGGTTTTCTGAAGAAACACCATTGAACCTGAAATCTCTGCACCTGAATCACTTCCAGTAAAACTCATTCAAATGATCAGAGGCTGGTTTTGCACAGTATTGGCACTTTTAAACAATAAGCACAGTACTAAAGAACCCATTCACATCACAACTGCATGGTTTGTATACTGAATTTGTGCCTTCTATTTCTGAAATTCAACTGCAGTTTAAGCCCTATAGCCCAGTCACTGTGACCCAATTTTTGTGCATAAGCTTAACTATTCCTCACAATCCCCTATCCCATATTCAGTCACAAGTTAGAATGTTAATGTCCTCTGTTTTCATCAGAACAAATACAAGTACAATGGATGTACTGGAGGTCTGACAATTCAGCTGACAAAATTCATTTCCTGATAATCACTCACATTGACAGATATCATCCCACAGTCACAGGATCTATGAGCATGATTACGTTCTTGTCCATCCTAAAGGTGAAGATTAGGGATGATTCATTTAAAGACAAGAATCGTTTTTGTATGGACATTCAACCTTCATTTCAACACTACCTTCATTTTATGCATTTTTAGATTTTTCACGGATAATACTTCCTCAAAATTGTTTGCAGTATTTTAGAAAGGAAAATGTATTTTAACTTCTACAGAATTACAGCATTATTCAGTTGAAGGTCAATTATCCCACAGATCAGATGAAATGCAGAATAGCTCCATACTAATTGAAGCAAGCAGTTGAATACCAAGGTAAAAGAGCACCCCCTGCTGTACAAAAATGGTATATCCATGTCTATTTTGCAGGGGTTTAGACGCAATGATTGTGGAACTTAGCTTCAAGAGGGACACAAGGGCTTGTTCAACTCATGTTCCACTGAATTCAGATAAGTAGTGGAGAGGCACCTTTTTATTCATTCACAGGATGTGGGTGTCATTGACTACGTCATTTTTTTGCCCATTCCTAATTTCCCTTGAGGAGAGCGGCCATCTTAAACCACTTAGTCTATGCGGTGTAAAGGTCACCTGTCATGTTGATAAGGAGTGAGTTTCATTGTTGCTGGAATTTCTTGAGTCTTATGTCTTGCTGATATGCATTCAATTCTCGCTACAAGAACATACTGACTGTACACTAATGGACTTTTATTGATTGAAGAGGTATTCTTTGTCAAACATTTCACAGCCATAGTTTGTAGAAGGCTGAGCAGGCACAGCTGATCTGGAGTTGGATCTCCTTGTCAATAATAACATCTTGAGAGTGGTTACTGCTGAGTTATGAGTTTGTCCACTGTGTTGTGATAGCCAAAAAACAGCTCCCCCACCAGATCTTGCTCTCTCTCAAGTGGAGAACATTCTGGGAATGATAAAGAAAATATTTCAAAGACACTCTGCAGCTCCCTTTGAAGCGTAGTGAAATTGACCTTAATGACTAGAAGGAGCTTGCTTCCAATTCTTCAGCATGACAACAATCGTCCATCCAGCTGTGCCCACTCTGTGTTTTCCAACCCTTTTTTGATGATGAGGCTGTGTGGTTCTGTAGAAGGAAAGTGAATCCTGCAAACTGGATCCTATTAGCTATCGGAGACCCTTCTCCATATGCCTAAAGGCCAAGAATCAGGAGAAAACCCCACAATTCTGAGTAGACATCATCCTCAAGTCAAAGAACAGATGATCCATTACTGTTGTGAACGTCCTTTCTATTTTTCAAGTTTTGCTGGTGTTTGTAGTTTAGGAATGTTTAGCACTTCAGATTTAGCAGGTCCTAGATCTCTTGTTCATTCTCATGAAACCAGTCTTGATGTTAGCAGGTAAAGAAACCTCAAGTCTCCCCTCAAGTGTTGTTCATGGTGGATTTAAGGACTGCCCAGGCTCTGTGGACATTCTGTAGTTCCTGTTCAATTTGCAGACTGCCAAACCTGAACATCGTACACAACTGTCCAATTCAATTTATGGAACAATTAAATTATGTTTTAGATGATGAAAAGATTTTGCTAGTTAGACTTTTTTGTCTGACATTTGATGCAGTACTTTTTAACTGACCATTTGGTCAGTTCTCTGTGTTGTGCGATGTGCTGCCTCCTTTCTTCTGCAAACAACAGCAGAATCTGTCATTGGTTACTATCCGCTGTTGTCGATCTGGTTCAGGAGACAACTGCCACCTCCGAACTCGCCACTAGCACTGCTAGGGCATCTACATTGAAGATGACATTGTATGAATGGTGCTAATGCGGAATAGGGTCAGAATCTGGAAATGTTTTTGAAAATAACGTTCCTGACCCTTGATTAAAATTCAAGTCCAGTAATGATGCAGGAGAAATTATTGGAAGTGATGCATTAGCTGTGATTCGATAGAAGGGAATGGGGTCAAGCATGAGTAGTTGTGCCCAGCAAGGTGATAGTTGAGAGGCATCGGTGGCAAGTGTTGAGGTTAATGGTGTGAAGGTTGCAGACAGGTTAAGAATGATGAGGAATGATAATATATCATTGTCACAATCGTGTAGGAAGTCACTGACTTTGATAGGAACTGTTTCAAACATGTGGAATGGAATTCCAAGAAAGAGGGACAGTTTTTAAGTCGGTAATTTACCCAATGAGCTACTATATCTTTTGCAGCAGTGAATGAGGAGTATGTATTGTTACTGAGCCAAAGGGAGCCCTGTTCAAACAGTCCCAAGTTATCAGCAAGATAAACCATTTTTCCTTGTTAGAGGATTAAACATTTTTATTGCTACTTGAGAAAGTGTAAGAAAAGTCATTCTTTATTTTCTCCATGATTTGGTTAATGAAAGAATGGTGAACTGACACACTTCAACTTATGATAAATGGTTTGAGTGCAGTGTTGCAGAGCCTTCGTGATAAATGGACAGAAAAAAATGAAATGGGCTGCCTCCAAAATAATTTTTCAACATCAATTAGAATATTACAAATTATTAGTCCTCTAAAGGCAAACCATGGGCCTACTGTTCATGGATCGACGGAGAGCTGGTTAGCTTTGCACTCCCACACATACACACACAAACAGACATGAAACAGAGAAAAAAAGAATAGCATATTCCAAGAGTCCTACTTTTTATTTAATCAGGGAATGTGGGCATTACTGGCTGGGCCCATCCATATTTGCCCTTCAGAATGTGGTGGAGAGCTGCCTTCTTCAACAGCTGCAGTCCATGTGCTGTTGGTAGACTGACAATGCTGCTAAGGAGGGAATTCCAGAATTTTGTCTTAGCGACACTGAAGGAACAGCAAAATATAACCAAGTCAGGATAGTGAATGGCTTGGAGGGGAACTTGCAGATGGCAGTATTCCCATGTATCTCCTGCCCTTGTCCTTTTAGATGGAAGTAATCATGGATTTGGAAGTTGCTGTCTAAAGAATCTTGGTGAATTTCTGCAGTGTATCTTGTAAATGGTACGCACTGATGCTACTGCATGTCTGCAGTAAAGGGACTGAATATTTATAGATTGTGGGCTGCTTTTTCCTGGATGCTGCAAAGCGCTTGATTGTTGTTGGAGCTGCACTCATTCAGGCGTATGGGGAGTTTACCATTTTCATCCAGACATCACCTCTGATTGGTTTAGCTAAATTTTAAGCTTATGGCCTTTGACGTGGACTATCCCACCAGAGGAACTAGTTTCTCTTTCTGCTCTATTCAATCCATTAATTATCTTAAACTACTTAATTAAAATAGCCCTTACTCTCCAGTACTGAAACCAACTGTACACAACTCATAATTTAAACCTTTAGCCCAGGTTTGCACCCACAATATATCTTTTCTGATACGTGGCACCCAGACTGAACACTGATCATCATATCAATCCTGAGCTTTATACAATGGCCATACAACTTAAGTATCATATTATGTAACACTCAGATCTAAGCTGTGGCTCAGTTAGTAGTGCGCTCACTTCAGAGTCAAAAGGTTATGGGGCTAATTTCCCACACTGGATCTGAGCACAAAAATCAAAAGCTGACATCACAATACAGTACTGAGGGAATGTTGCAGTGTGGAGGAGCAGAGAGATTTAGAGGTCCATGTAATGTAAGTAAATAACTAAAGGTTAGTAGACTGCTGCAATATATAACTTAAAAGGCTGATAGCCAGGGAGGACTGGATACAAAGGTAAATCGAAACAGGAATAAAAGCATTGTACTTACATTGCAACTTTCAAGATCACAGGACTTCCCAAAGCATGACAAAGCTAATGAAGTACTTTATTGAGATTATGCACTGAATCTTGTAGGGGTGTCAGTAACATGAGCTATGGTGAGCTGTCTTTCCAATGAGATGTTAATCTGAAACCCCAACAGATCCTTCTCACACTAATCCCCTTGCTGCCCCATAGGTCCCCCTTGAACCCTCCTGAAGGACTGACAGGTAGACATCCAGGACTGTATTCGTTTCCAGCCTCTGACTGTTTCTGACGAGCAAACCCCCAACAGCTGTGATTGCAGCTCCCTAAAGGACAATATGTGATTCCTCTGACTTCTCGTGCCTACAGGACTGAGTGTTGCCCACTCCCTAGACTGTACTGCAACAGATCCCTGACCATCTCAAGCAGAATGACCAAGCCCTAGGTCTGTGTGTGAACTGTTCCCGTGACTGACAGTACCAGGACCCCTGAGAGACAGTGACAAGCTGTGGTCTGTATGAAAGACTCACCCGTCAGATTGCAACAGGCCATTTGGCTGAATGAATATGCAGTATGTTTGAGACACTGGCAGCTGGCGCATGTTGTAGGTGTCAAAATGACGTTGCAGTGTGTTTTTCATCAAGATGTTACCACCACCTCAGATAAATCCCTACTGATAAGCATGACTAGCAGCCTGTCTGTGTGTCTGTGTGAAAAAGCACAACAATATGGCAGTAAGAAGATCCTTTGGTTCTGACTGAAGCACCAATGTGCCAATTGGCATGAGACGGCAAAGCATTGATACCGTGAGCATGCAGGTAAGTGCTAAGTGAGTAAGTACTAAGAAAGCAAGTGAGATGCAGTTTGGTATGACCCATGATTGGTGCTAGTCTGTGCAAGCGGTGTCCTAGCTGCAGCCTTTCAATGCTAGTTCCCAGTGCATCCTGCATTGTGAGTCTGTACTTTGTTGGCAGGCTGCCAGTGTATCAGAGAGGTGCCGTAATGGCCTTGCAACTTGGCACATGCAGGGTGCTAATGTCTTTGGACGAGTGGTGCATGAGGCTAATGCCTCTGAATCATGCCCTGGGCTGCAGTTTGGTCTTACACAAGGAGGTCTCTCAGAGTAAATGGCAAGCTGAATCTACCAGGTTCCTGCTCCAGTTTCCATGTCAAGTTTTCTTTTGTTTGGCGAGTTTAGTAAGATAGAAATCTGAATATTAATCAAGCAGTTGAGGCATTTAACAAGCTATAATCCCCCTTAATTGACAACTTGTCTCTGTCTAGCAAGAAATCTGCCATGCCATTTTTGAAAAACATAAAAGACAGATTGAGATGCTCCTGGCATAGAGCTAGACCCCAATGGATTCCTTGTCCAATTCTGCCACAAATCTCACAATAGCCCATGTCACTCAGAACCCTATAAGAGGGCACTCATAATCTCAGTAGAGTACTTCATCGGCTATTTGGTTGGCTTTGGGATGTCCTCAGGTCTTGACAGTTGTAATATATACACAGACATTTTTTTTCCTTTTTCTCATACACCTTTGTATTCCAGCCCTCCCTGACTTGAAGGCAACATTTAAACAGCCTTTTAAATTATATTTTGCAGCAATCCACAATCTTTTAGTGATTTATGTCCAGTGCATAGACTGCTAAATCTCTTTTCTCCACCACAGCTCTCTCATTAAAAATTATTCTGATCAATCTTTCTCAGTTCCAAAGAGGATGTCCTCAACTTCCCCACATTGGCTTTCACAGTTTCACCCACTCACTTAATCTATCAATGTCCTTTTGTCATTTCAAAAGACAGGATGCGCACCCATATTAGGTCAACATAAGACCAGTGTAAGATTGATGTTTCACAGAATTCTCTTAAATTCATCTAAAAATGTTTATGCGATTCTGTTTATGTCAGGCATCCAGCTGACCAAAAATCAAGCCCAGTTTTGATGTGCCCTCACCCTACCCACCACTGCCACCCTCCTATTTTAGTGGAGTGTAAAGGAGGAACAGAGAAGGTGTAGACGATGCAAGATGATAGTAAAGTTAATTTCCAACTTTATATTCCTGGCAGAAATCCTCACCTCGGGGGAGTGCACATCAGGAAAGGAGCTGTCAGTTGTGCACAATGTTACATTAATTTTGTAATCTTGGCTTCAAATCAACTTGTGAATCTCAATTGAAGTAGGAAGAGAGGCTGTACTGATACTCTGAAATAAAATAAATAATTGCAGATGCTGGAGACCTGAAATAAAAACAGAAATTGCTGGAGAAACACAAAGTTAACGTTTCAAGTCCAAAAACTCTTTATCAGTACTGCTTGTATTTGGGAAGAAGTGGTTATGGTCGGTGGGGGGTACTGAGGGAAGAAGTGAGTGGATAAGTGAAGGTGGAGCCCAGAAAGACAGAAAGATATGAATGGGATAGGTAAGCAAGGAGATTATGGATAGCAGGCCAGGACAGAGGAAAAACTAAAGAAATGATAACAGCAGAAAATGGATGAGCTGTACTGAAAGCTGTGATAATGAGCCTAACAATACTAGAGAATGGGTGACTGTGCTCAAAGCAACCCATATCGCAACTGGAGTGGTACTGGGTAACAAAACATGGAAGGATCGACTCAGGCTGTAAAAGTTATTGAATTCTGACATTGAGTCCTAGAAGCTGCAAGGTCCCCAAGCTGAAAATGAACTGCTATTCTTTGAGCTTGTGCTGAGGCTCACTAGAACATTGCAGCCGGCATGTGACAGAAATGTTGGCCAGTGAAGATCAGGGTCATTTTTGGGACAAATGCTGGTGTTCTGCAAAGTAGTCATCCAGTCTGCATTTCATCAGCCAGTGTAGAGAAGGCCATATTGTGAAAAACCAATATAGAAGACCAGATTGAATGAAGTACAGGTAAATTGCTGCTTCACCTGGAAGGTGTGTTTGGGCCCTTGAAAAGTGAGGAGGGAGGAGGTAAACAGACAGGTGTTACACCTTCTTCAAATGCATTGGAAAGTGCCAGGAGAGGTTTTGGGAGGTGTTGTTGGGGTTGGAGGAGGAGTTGACCAGTGTGTTCCAGAGGGAATGGCCCACTGTGGAACGCCGACAAGGGAGGGGAAGGGAACATGTGTCTAATTGTGCCATCCCTTTGGAGGAAGGTGGGACGGAAAGTGAGGACTGGGGTACCCTATCAGTGTTGTGGGAGGGAAGGGGTGAGGGCAGAACGTGGGAGGTAGGTCAAACACGGCTAAGGACCCTTTCGATCACGGTAGTGGGGAATCCTCAGTTGAGGAAAAAGGTGGAAATTTCTGACCACTCCCTGGGAAGTTGGCATCATCAGAACAGATGTGACAGAGATGGAGAAACTGGGAGAATGGAATCAAGTTTTTACAGGAAGCAGGGTGTGAAGATGTGTAGTCAAAGTAACTATGGGAGTCAGTGAGTTTGTAGTGGATATTGGTGGCCAGTCTATCCCTTGAAATGGAAACAGAGATGTCAAGGACATCTTGACAGAAACTGGGGATTCCCCAGTACCGTTGTCAACAGGGCCCTCAACCAGGTCCGATCCATCTCCCACATTTCCACCTTCATTCCGTCTCTTTCCTCCTGCAACAGCAATAGGGTTCCCCTTATCTTTACCTGCCATCCCACCAGCATCCACATCCAGAAGATCATCAGACACCATTTCCACCACCTTCAGCGAGATGCCAGACCTGCTGAGCTTTTCCAGCAACTTCTGTTTTTGTTTCTTGTTTAAAGTGAGCATGAGCTTGGCCAGGTAAAGGAGGAGAAGCTCACTTGTACCTTCTCCCCGAAATCCACAAACCGGATTGCCCAGGAAGACCCATTGTGTCTGCCTTATGAACTTATTTCTTCCTACCATGACTCTGTTTTTTTTCTCCCCTTGTCCAGTCCACCCTATTTACATCCACAATTCTTCAGATGCTTTATGTCAGTTTTAGAATTTCCAGTTCGCAGGCTCTAGCCACCTTCTCTTCACCATGGGCATGCAAACCCTTGGTCTGATCCACTCCTCCTCCACTCCCAACACCTCCTCAAAGCCTCCCATGGCAATCGCAGAAGGTGTAACACCTGCCCATTTACCTCCTCCCTCCTCACCATCCAAGACCCCAAAAACACCTTGCGGGTGAAGCAGCATTTCGTGTGTACTTCACTCAATCTAATCCACTGCATTCACTGTTCACAATGTGGTCTCCTCTACACTGGGGAAATGAAATGCAGAATGAGCGACTGCTTCACAGAATACCTATGTTCTGTCTGCAAAATCGATCCCAAGCTTCCAGTTGCCTGCCACTTCAACATACCACCGTGTTCCCTGGCCAACATTTCTGTCACAGTGTGTTCTGAAAAAAGGTCACTAGACCTGAAATGGGAACTCTGCCTTCTTTCCACAAATGCTGTCTGACCAACTGAGTTTTTCCAGAAATTTCTGATTTTATTTCTGTCGCAGGCCTACTGCAGTGTTCCAGCAAGGCTCAGAGCAAGCTTGAAGAACAACGTCTTATTTTCCATTTGGGGACCCTACAGCCTCTAGTACTCAACATCGAGTTCAATAACTTTAGAGTCCGTTCCACTTCCATGTTTTTTTACCCAACCACACACCCATGGGTTTTGCTTTCTGCACAGTCACCCATTCTCAATACGCCGAGGCCAATTATTACATTGTATGGGTTGCATTCAGTACTGCTCACCCATTTTCTGCTTCGAGAGTCACTTATTCAGCTTTTCATCTGTCCTGACCTGCTATCCATATTCTCCTTGTTTACCTACTCCTTTCAAATCTCTATCTCTCTGGGCTCCATCTCCCTCCATTCACTCACTCACCATTCCATCCTCCACCCCATCCAATGTTGTCCTCAGCATTAATACCACTTACCCTAGCTGTTATCAATTCTGGTAAAGAGTCACTGGACTCGAAACATTAACTCTGCCCATCTTTCTACAATTGCTGCCAGACCTGCTGAGTTTCTCCAGCCATTAGTTTTTGTTATATAATATGCTGATGGACTGGATCTCTTGGATGATTTATACTTAGTGCAGTCTTAATATTCTAAGAAAGCAACCATGACAGTCTACAAATGCAAAATATTTTTAAAATTACGGTTGGGAAGCAAGGTTCTACGCATTTACATTAGTACAGATGGGCCAGAGATGGGCAATAAATGCAGGTCCAGTCAGTGATACCACATCCCATGAGTGCTACAGATCTCAAAAGACAGAAAGGTGGATAAATCTCGTGGATTTAATCAAGTGTTTCCCAGGACATTGTGGAAAACTAGGGAAGAAATTGCAGGACATAACGGAAAAGATGGATGAGGACAGAGCAGTAGATATTGTCTACATTGACTTTAATACAATCTTTGGCAAATTTCTGTTTGGTAGACTGATTAGTAAAGTTAGATCACATGGGAATAGGGTGAGCTTGCCGACTGGATACAAAGTTGGCTTGATGGTGGGAAACAGAGAGTGGTGGTGCGGGGTCGTTCTTCAGACCCGAGGCTTGTGACCAGTGGTGCTCCACAGGGATCGGTGTTGGGTTCATTATTGTTTGTCATTTATAGAAATGATTTGGATAAGAATTTAGGAGGCATGGCTAGTGAGTTTGCGAATGACATCAAAATTGGTGGCATAGTAGACAGTAAGGAAGGTTATCTAAGATTACAAAGGATTCTTGACCAATTGGACCAATGGGCTGAGGAGTGGCAGATGGAGTTTAATTTGGATAAATGCAAGGTATTGCATTTTGTAAAACAAACAAGGGCAGATTATACAGTTAATGGTAGGGCCCTGGGTACTGTTGTTGACCAGAGAGACCTAAGAGTTCAGGTACATAGTTTTTTGAAAGTTGCATTACAGGTGGACAGAGTGGTTAAGAAGATGTTTAGCACACTTGCCTCCATTGCTCAGGCCATTGAGTATAAGAACTGAAAGAACTATGGATGTTGTAAATCAGAAACAAGAACAGAAATTGCTGGAAAAGTTCAGCAGATCTTGCAGCATCTGTGGAGAGTTCTGAGGAAGGGTCACTTAACACAAAACATTAACTCTCTGATTTTTCTCCACAGATGTTGCCAGACCCGCTAAGCTTTTCCAGCAATTTCTGTTTTTGTCATTGAGTATAGGAATTGGGATGTCATCTTGAGGTTGTACAAGATGTTGGTGAGGCCACTTTGGAGTACTGTGTACAGTTCTGGTCACCCTGCTATAGGAAGGATATTGGAGAGGATGCAAAAAAGATTTACCAGGATGTTGTTGAGACTGGAGTCTTTGAGTTATGAGGACAGGCTGGATAGGCTGGAACTTTTTCCACTGGAGCAGAGGAGATTGAGGATTGGCCTTATAGAGGTTTGTAAAATCATGGTGTTGGGTGGGCATAGATAAGATGAATAGCAAAGGTCTTTTCCCTAGGGTGGGGGAGTTCAAAACGAGAGGACATAAAATTTAAGGCGTGAAGAGAAAGATGTAAAAGGAACCTGAGGGGCAACTTTTTCCACACAGAGGGTGGTTTGTATGTGGAACGAACTGCCAGAGGAAATGGTAGATGCAGATACAGTTACAAAATTTAAAAACCATTTGGACAGGTACATGAATAGGAAAGATGTAGAGGGATATGGGCCAAACCCAGTCAAGTGAGACTAATTTAGTTTGGGAAACTTGGTTGGCAGGGACAAGTTGGACCTAAGGGTCTGTTTCTGTGTAACATGGCACTATGACTCAAAGTGCGTTTCAACATTGTTCTCTTTTGCTGCAGTTTAAATTACTGAACAAAAATGTAAACTGCAATTATGCAAAGGTTGACTCCATTTGACATTTGAAAAGGCATTGAAAGACAAAAGGATAAGTTAGAGTTGATCTCAGAGTGGGACGAGGCAAGGTGAGAAATGAATGGAGAATTCAGTACATTTACAGACAGTTGAGGTCTTAAGTTATTTTTTTCAGAAAGTCATGATGATATAAAATACTAGTGATTCACCTTTAAATCTCATTTGACTAACTTAAAAACCTTGGACTTTGGTTACAGAGGAAACAATTAAAAAAGAGCTGGAACACTTTAAAATGACTGACAAAGCCATCTTATCTGAAAGCAGCCAAGTTCACAGGAATATTCAAAGGACTGTCTAAATAATGAGGCTGAAACTGAAACTGTCTATCCGAGAATAATTAATTACCTGGATGTTCAAATTCATCATTTGGAATGTACTGCTCATACTGAGACCTTCAAATGTCTCTGGGGATGAACTTTCTCAATTACAGGTACTGCCAGAACGAAGACTTCAATCTGAAACTCATTATGTAAAGAGGAGGATTGAAATCCCCTTATCTATCTTAAATCCCCATATTTATCTCAAGGGATAACAGCAGATGCTGTCAATAGACTATCGAAACTCTTTGTTAAAAATAGATTTCCCAAAGTCGGCCAACAATTGGTATTGACACATCAAAATCCTTTCTCCCATGAGAAGCTATGATTATAAACTTGTTGAGTCTACTACAGAAGTGGAGTAACATGCAGTAACATGAAAAAGAAGGATTCTCTCTCTCTAGAGATGGTGTTCCTAACTCTGCAAAGGTGATCAGCCCTGAGAGAAAATCAACAGTGAACCGGGAGCTTTTAAAATATGGAAATCTGTTTCACACAACTCCATACAGGAGAACAGAAGCAGTTCAGCGGCTATTGCCACGCCAACTCCAACCACAACACCACTGCCTCCAGTCCCCGTGCCACCCACCAGCTCCCAAATTGGAAGTTTAAAATCAGTATTAAAATGTATGAATCTTCCACTTGAGAAAAATGATTTTTTTGTTCCATTTCACCTTCCCTTACTATGTAGCTTGCCCTATCTACTGATATGGTAATTGTGTGTTGTGGAATTGAGGATGGATTTTACATTTTTAACAAAGTTTATGTGTTTTAGTCAGCGAGTTTCTAATAAAGCTCAATTTTCACTACCTCAAGAGATTCATCTGTCTTGATTCTTCACAGATTTAAAGTATGTTCAAGTTGGACTAGGGGTGTCCAATGACAACATGCCCTCATTTCTTCCTGCCATTTTAAACAGTTTGAAAAAGAAACAGATTGACAACTTACATCAACTTGTCCTTGCTAATTGCTTTATCGTGTGGGCAGCATAATATTGGGGTCAACTGAACTTTTAACAAACTCAATTGACCTTTAATTGTGGCTGCTGATTTTGGCTCACGTCCACCCTCTATATTATGCGGATGAGTTTAAGGATGGGTAGGAAGATGGTGGATTAGCTACCCTCCTTGTGTTACACACTCCTGCACCCAAAATATACCTGGGTACATATGCCTATAAAACATATAAAAAAGGTCTATTAAATGTGTATGAGCAAAGGCCAGATTTTGAAAATTTGAGAACACAGGATGGGTATTCTATAGAAGGATACATAATAGAAGTTACTAGACTACAACATATGTAACATTACAAAATGTCTATTTGAAAATTTCTATTTCATACTTCCTCTTAGTTTTCTGGATTGTACTAAAGTATCAAACATGATTAGAATTCTAATATTAACTAGAACTAGATTTTCAGGAGGAGACAGGCTTTTAGGACAGATGTCAGAATTTTTAAAATATTTTCTGGAAAAACATTAATTCCCAGGGGCATTCATCACTCAAGTGGGACATTTAATAGTAACACAAAGAATGAAGGATTCAATGTTAATGGCAATACAGGCAGGAAGTGCCGATGTGAAGAAGGAACATAATCAAAAGGAGTGCAGATAGAGATACCTCTGCCAATTATAACAAACAATGAGAACTGTGACAAGGGAAGGTGATGGCCTATTGGTATTATCGCTGGTCTGTTAACCCAGAGACCCAGACAACATTCTGGGGACCTGGGTTCAAATCCTGACATGGCAGATGGTGGAATTTCAATTCAATAAAATATCTGGAATTAAGAATCTAATGATGAAAAGCCACCTGGTTCACTGATATCCTTAAGGGAAGGAAACTACCACCCTTACCTGGTCTAGCCTACATGTGACTCCAGACCCACAGCAATATGGTTGACTCTGAGTTGTTCTCTGGGCAATTAGGGATGGGCAATAAATACTGCCTAGTCAGTGAGGCCCTCACCCTGCTAATGAATGAAAAAGAAAGGCAAACCCCAGGAATGCAGAGGTAATGCTAACTGATATTCTAGATGTGACATAAAATACCATAATGCAAAGAGAATAACAAGATTTTTTAATTTAGACATGAAACAGAATTTTCAGGTGTGGTACTGGTGACACTGATCAAGCAGTGGGAATTGCAATTGTTACTAAATGCTTCAGCCCAGTGAGGAATGTTTCAGTCGTAGCCTCATCCAATTGCATTGTGTTGGACAGTGGATGAACATCCACATTGTGTGGTGTGATTTGATTAAAATTCTACCTGGATTCTTTAAATGAATTCTGATCACAGAAGGGGGAGCAATTGTAGAGTACTCCAGAATGAGACAAATAAAGGTCATTGTATGACAAGAGAAAGGACTAAAGAATAGCCTAGGAATACTACATGCAGTAGAAGCACTTATGACTGAGAAATTTTAGTGGATACAAACAAATTAGAAGATAAATTGAAAAAGGATGCCAAACAAAAAATGCTTTAGAGCTGGAAACGATTGGTTACATACGCTGATGTACCAGGTAGAGGATAGCCAGTCTTATCAGACATTTAAAGCTAAATCCAAACTAGAGTCCCAGGTCAAACTGTGAAAAGCTTGCTAAGAGAATGTTAAGTGGATAGCCATTCTTCTCGGAACACTTTACATTCAGGAAAAAGTGTCAATTAGGAATGATTGAGGATTAACCTTGCTTGTGCAAAGGAAATATTGAAAGATAGAAAGAAAAGAAGTTTTTGAATTTGCGTGACCACATTTCAAATACTGTGTGCAGGTTTGATCTGCTTATCCCAGAAAAGACATACATGCAATGGAAATGGTTCAGAGGAGGTTACCAGATTAATACCTAGAATTAGAAGCTGGTCTCAGTCATTGATGACATTGTCAAAATATATAGAAAAGCACATGAACAGCAGGTAGGTTTATCAGAGGCAGTCAATAAACTGTATCAAAGGATGCAACTACACAATATTATCAGTGCTGGCTGTGGCACATGTATCTAGCTGCCTTGGCTGCTGTCATCGAGACCCTTGTCCAGAACGGTCACCATTTGTTGGAGATGCAGACAAACCTGCACTCCACCGATGTAGTTGTACAGGCTCAGAACCAACAGGAAGGTGAGAGCAGGAGAGGAATTTTCATCTCACCCCAGATTGCCCGTCCTCTCAGGGAGACAGGTTAATGCCAGCAGGGGCCAGAGAGACGGGGAGCCACACACAGGATCCTCAGAATCCCCACCTCAGGACACTGTGGAGGTGCCTGGCCTTGCCAGCTCCCTGCTGTTTGTGATGACAAAGCCTGCTGAGGCTTCAGCTAAGGAGGACAAGACTGCATCTGTGCAGGATACTCTCTGCAGTCCTACACCCCCTACAGCCAAATGGCCCTGGTGCCAACTGCCAACTGCCAAGATTTCCAGGCCAATAACTACTCAAAAGACCCCTCCCCAGGTGCAGGTGTCATGACTACACTTACATAATGTAATATAAAAAGAAAGAAAAATACTTACTGAGGACGTATAGGTAGCATGAGTGGCACATTATTGAAAAGATGCTTGCAGTTTTGCAAACATACGTGTATTTGCACTCTAAAAGTGTTTCCTGTCGTGTCTTTTTGCTGTTGAATCTGATGAAATTGCATCCATCTGAGAGATGAGTGGCCTCTTCAGATATCCCAAGGATGAAAGAAGTTGTAATGGCCAATCACCTTGTCAGTGACAGTATGGAATCAGTGACAATTCTGCACATACCCAAAGGCAAATATTCCTTCAAAATACTAGCTTATCAAGGGAGCACACACTGTCATTCAAAGTTGTACCTGACACAGATAATAATTACCACATATTTCATGTTCCCTTTTGTGTTGCTGTCTCTCTATCCCTAGTGATTTTTCAGCTTCCCCCATTTCTGTCCTGCTCCTTTATATAATCACTAATGTCCCCAATTCACCCCTTGAACCTATGGTTTTACAAATTGCATGCCTCGTTGGCCATAAAAACTCCTCATGCAGAGGCCAGAGTGGTAGCAACTCATGAAAACACTCTCTTCTGGGGTTCCCTGTCCCCTCTTACACGCTTTGAGATCTCACGCTCCTATCATTAATTGCCATCTTCCACTGTAATCATTCCCTCAGTGACCCAGCCTAAAGAACTCCATCCCCAGACTTGAGTTTTTCTAAGAAAGTAGACTGAGAGCGCTATAGTGAATCCTGAGTCAATACATGAATGTGTCTGAGTCACTGTGTGCAACAAAAGCATGCAAGTCATTGTGTCCTGAGCTCCAAAGTGTAGTCCTGAAGGTGTGAAGTGGTGGGTAAGTTGGTCTGAAAGTAGCTATGGTTATGTAGTTAGGCTGATATTTAGCCTTTGCTGACTTGCTTGGATGAAATATCCACGGAACATGCAGGAACATTGTGGTGAAGACAGAGTTGGAGAAGACCCAGAGAAGCCACCTGTAGCAGTAACCACTTTGGGAATTGGTCCTGTCCAGCTATTGGAGAAAGAGATGAGAATTGGAAATTACATAGAAATAAGCTTACCAGCTAATAATGAGATTTGAATGCATAGTTGCCACTCATTAGAAACATTCTGACCTCACTGTTTAAATCTTAAGAGAAACGGTGGAATATTTTTCTTGACTTTGTAATTCTGATTAGTTAACCACATCTCCCCAACTATTTTGCCATTGTCTAAGCTGCTTGACAGCAGAAAATTCCACCCGTTTTGTTTAAAGAAGGGGGAATATAGAAGATTGATTATATTATATAGGGCAAAATAATTGTGTTACTGGTCGATTGTATTATAAGCTAAGGTGTAAATAAAAATCTGTTCTGAAGAAAAGTCACTGGACTTAAAACATTAACACTTCCTCTCCGTAGATGCTGCCATACCTGCCAATTTTCTCCAACAATTCTGATCTTGTTTCGGATTTCTTGCATCCACAGTTCTTTGTTTTATAAAAAAAAGTTAACTTTTTTCAAGGTTTGTATGTCTTCAAAAATTTTATTCAAACAGAACAAAGGAATCTACTAATAAAGCAAGCAGTTAAGTAGTTGATTGGCCTTACTTCATCGTTGGGTAGATATAAGGGGGAAACAGGCATGACTAGCATATGGAAGGAGCTGCAAGGCTGGAGTGGTTAGAACATAGAACATAGAATAGTACAGGCCTTTCGGCCCATGATTCAGAGATAGTAGGAACTGCAGATGCTGGAGAATCCGAGACAACAAGGTGCAGGGCTGGATGAACACAGCAGGCCAAGCAGCATCAGACGGGCAGGAAGGCTGACGTTTCGGGCCTAGACCCTTCATCAGAAAAGGGGGAGGGGAAGGGGGTTCTGAAATAAATAGGGAGAGAGTGGGAGGCGGATAGAAGAGGGATAGAGGAGAGGATAGGTGGAGAGGAAACAAACAGGTCGAAGAGGTGGGGATGGAGCCAGGAAAGGTGAGTGTAGGTAGGGAGTTAGGAAGGGGATAGGTCAGTCCAGGGAGGACGGACAGGTCAAGGGGGCAGGATGAGGTTGGTCGGTAGGAGATGGAGGTGCGGCTTGAGGTGGGAGGAGGGGATAGGTGGGAGGAAGAACAGGTTAGGGAGGCAGGGACGAGCTGGACTGGTTTTGGGATGCAGTGGGGGGAGGGGAGATTTTGAAACTTGTGAAATCCACATTGATACCATTGGGCTGCAGGGTTCCCAAGCGGAATATGAGTTGCTGTTCCTGCAAC
>NC_063339.1:29768217-29875855 GCF_021869965.1 Rhincodon typus | reverse complement strand
TCTGAGGAATGGGAGGGGGAGTTGAAATGGTTCGCGACTGGGAGGTGCAGTTGTTTATTGCGAACCGAGCGTAGGTGTTCTGCAAAGCGGTCCCCAAGTCTCCGCTTGGTTTCCCCGATGTAGAGGAAGCCACACTGGGTACAGCGGATGCAGTATACCACATTGGCAGATGTGCAGGTGAACATCTGCTTGATGTGGAAAGTCTTCTTGGGGCCTGGGATGGGGGTGAGGGAGGAGGTATGGGGGCAGGTGTAGCACTTCCTGCGGTTGCAGGGAAAAGTGCCAGGTGTGGTGGAGCTGGAGGGGAGTGTGGAGCGGACAAGGGAGTCACGGACAGAGTTGTCCCTCCGGAAAGCAGATAAGGGTGAGGAGGGAAAGATGTCTTTGGTGGTGGGGTCGGATTGCAGATGGCGGATGTGTCGGAGGATGATGCGTTGGATCCGGACGTTGGTGGGGTGGTACGTGAGGACGAGGAGGATTCTTTTTTGGTTCTTATTGCGTCGACGGGGTGTGAGTCAGAGCACAGCTACGTTAAAATCAAATGTTCAAGCTCTTATTTCAATGACAGATGTTGAATATTAAATGTGAATCAAGCATTGATCCAAAAAGCTAGTCCTAAGGAGTTAATCTGCAAAACAACCTTAGTTATTTAATTGATCTCTCTGGTAGACAATATTATTATTGTTACCAGTTTGGTACAGAATGTAATGTCTTACTTTCTGCACAACTGTTTCATGACTTTGATGCATAACTTCATTATTCCTACATAGCAATTACAGAGGAGCCTTGAAGGGAGTCAGGAAACTCTTGATGGATGTTTACCAGTGACAAAGAGATAACAGATATATAACTCTTCAATAAAATGGTTTCTGGATGCAAAATGCAGCAACGTTGTTGGGGATTGGTTAGTTTAGTTGGCTGGATGACAATGCAGTTATGGCAAGGGCATGGGCTTAATTTCCACCACCAACTGAAGTTACCATGTAGGACTCTTCTTCTCAACCTCTCCCCTCACCTGAGGTGTGGTGACTCTAAGGTTAAACCACCACCAGTTGTGTCTGTCTAATGATCATGCAGCCCTATGATCCGTTAGGGCTATGGCAACTTTTATTTTCACACTTCTTTATTGATATAAAAAAAAATTTATACATTGAGTGAAACTGACAGAACTTTCAAGATTAGTAAGTAAATTGATAGTTTACTTAGTACTTCTTTTATTTCAAGAATTAATATCTGCTCTATAGGATAATAGATGAGAGTCATGCTGACCAGCTTCTTCTAATAAGTGAAATGCTCTGATGACTCATGAGCTTTGCTGAACCAAATGAGTTACAGTCAGTTCAGAACTAAAATGAAATCAAGGTTACGAGATGCTACACTAATTCTCAGATTCCAAAAGTTTCAGAATGATCATGACAAGCAGGTGCAAATACATTTGTTTCATTCCGTACAAGAATAAGAATAATTTGCCCATTTACCCCCTCCCTCCCCACTATCCAAAGGCCCAAACATCCCTTCCAGGCAAAGCAACACTTCAGCTGCACTTCCCAGAATCTAGTCTACTGCATTTGTTGCTCACAATGTGGTCTCCTCTACATTGGGGAAACAAAGCTTAGACTAGGTGCTTGTTTCACAGAACATCTACATTCTGCTCGCAAAAAAGAGCCTGATGAAGGGTCTAGGCCCGAAATGTCAGTCTTTCTGCTCCTATGATGCTGCTTGGCCTGCTGTGTTCATCCAGCTCTGCACCTTGTTGTCCCTGAGCTTCCAGTTGCCTGCCACTTTAAGACACCACCCGTTCCTTGGCCAACATCTCTGTCTCTGGCTTGCTTCAGTGTTCCAGCGAAGGTCAGCACAAGCTGAAAGGACAACACATCGTTTTCCACTTGGGGACCCTGCAGCCCTCCAGACTCAACATCGAGTTCAATAATTTTAGGACCTA
The DNA here is from genome assembly GCF_021869965.1 of Rhincodon typus. Classification (NCBI taxonomy): domain Eukaryota; kingdom Metazoa; phylum Chordata; class Chondrichthyes; order Orectolobiformes; family Rhincodontidae; genus Rhincodon; species Rhincodon typus. The sequence goes on along the minus strand of NC_063339.1, from coordinate 29,873,913 downwards.
AACTCTCCCATGTCCTAAACCCCTACCCACACACCAGACATTGTTATCATATAGCCTGTCATTACACACTACCTATTGATAGTCACTAATAGTCCCCATTAACAACTATTCACCCTCTGAGTCAGATTGTTATCAACTCCTTTGTCTATCAACTGCTCTTCTCTCTCTTCGGGCTCTTTCCTATCGTTTACTGCCTACCCCATCCCCCACCCTATTTTCTGCATATAAACTGATGTTTACCCAGCTACCATCAATTCTGAGGAAGGGTCACCAGACCCGAAACGTTAACTCTGATTTTTTTTCTTCACAGATGCTGCCAGACCTGTTGAGCTTTTCCAGCAACTTCTGTTTTTGTTCCTGATTTACAGCATCCGCAGTTCTTTCAGTTTTAATAAGAGTAATTTATTGCATGCTGGTAGGCCACCTGCTTATTTTTGGGTGAACTGGAGTTCATGCTTTACTAAGTACAGATTAGAATCATTAATTCCTTAAAAAGGCAAAGCACTAATGTTGGCATTTGGATAATGTAAGAAGCCAGAATCTATTGCATATGGTGATCATACACTGGGAAACTGGATCGAGTACATCACTGAAAGAAATGGAGCAGACTGTGACAGCGGTACAAAAGAAAGCAATTTTTTTCTAATAGAAAGCTTCCTGAAGAATTAAGGCTGTAAAGACAAAATAAGTGCTACATTTGAATTTGGAATTTGTATTTCCAGCTGGATTTAGATCTGGAAGAGAAACAACTCTGAATTTTAAGTACTACTTAATAGTTTTTTTTCCAAAACTGTGTTCATATGGATTCCCTTGTTGAGTACAAAAGCACTGTTATGAATGACATAAGGGTGAAGTGGCTTTGTGCCACTCTACTGGTTATGCTCTGGATGCAGCTATGTGAAAGAGAACTGAGCACCAAAGAAAACCTGGGAAGTTTGCTATTGAGAAGTTTAGGAAATCTGACACAGAGATACAAATGGGCGCCAACAAATGTGGATGATAAGCATTATACCAGTTAGAGGAGACATTGTGAATAGCAAGGAAGAATTTGAAACACAAGCTGGGCTTATAATTTTAATGTTGAATGAAATTGCATGTTGTTCAGGAAGCAACTGCACGTGGAAGTGGTGAAAGTGTAAACTGTTATGGCTAGAGAATAGAAATAAGTGAATTAATGATTTCTTCTGGGGCTATACTATGAAACATTTCAGCACAAGTTTCAAACATTTGAATTACCTCAAAGGATATGTCCAAGAATTTCTGCCAACTCTTGCAAATTGATTTTAAAAAGAAATGGCTAGGAAACAATGAAATCTCCAGCACATTCAGCAAATTGACTCTCAATCAATAACTTTACCAGTGAAAACCAGTGAGATTTACACATATCCATGGAGACTGGTTAGCCCTGTAGCAACCAAAATCTAAGTTAAAACAGATGCATCATTAGTTTAACAGTTCCTGTTTTGCGTCTGCCTCTGTGTGAATGCTGTTGTATCTGATGTTCAGGTCAACACGGTCATAGAATGAGAAATCAGCATCCAAGAGTGACCAGAATTGAAAATATTCAACCTCACTGCTTCACATTGATTTTTGATTATTTAAAGCAGTTGTTAAATTTAATTTTTATATTGAATGTAACAGCATCTAACCGATTATTGCACAGCTTTTTTGACTGAACAAACATGATTTTTATTAAAAATACATATGGAAATGATATATACATTATCATTAACCACAAAAATTATTAAAACATTTATTTTTACTTATCCCTTTATTTATATTAAGGTTACCAAGAAAATTATTGAGCTTATTTCTAAATATATTTTATTGGTAGGAAAAAGTAAAATCTGGAATATAGGAACGTTGAAACGGTATCACGTGTGTGTCAGTGTTACTCATTTGGAAAATAGAATACCATAAAATTCCCTGTAAAAATTTTCCCTTCCTGTTGCCTGTTTTCAACCAGCCCTGGTCTAATGTTATAAAAATGTAAAGTATCTTCTCTTCTACCACGTGATATGCAACCACATGAGAAAAGTCACTCAGCAGCCACAATGATAACAAACTGCAAGCTCAGTGAGGTCAAAACAAAGCACTTCAAATAAAAAACCTATAATTGCAAAAGTAGTAAGTTATCTTTGAAAGCATGTAGCTTACATTTAAGTGGAACAGCGAACAATAATAGCAAGGCTTTCTAAGTGCATTAAGTCCATTGCTATCCTTCCTTACTCCCACACATCATTTAGTCTTCAAAACTGGAAAGGACTGAATTAGAGATAGCAGGAACTGCACATGCTGGAGAATCTGAGATAACAAGGTATAGAGCTGGATGAACACAGCAGGCCAAGCAGCATCAGGGGAGCAGGAAGACCCTTCAGAAAGAAGGGTCTAGGCCCGAAACGTCAGCCTTCCTGCTCCTCTGATGCTGCTTGGCCTGCTGTGTTTGTCCAGCTCTACACAGGATTGAATTAGTTCTTTGTAGAAACATAGAAGCAGGAGCATTTTACATGTTGAACCATCTCTGCCATTCTATATCAATCATGGCTGATCATTAACCAAAACACTATGTTCTTGCACTATCACCTCATCTCTTGATGTCATCAGTAACTAGAAATCTTATGTTATTGTAACTGCTTAATATTGTGCTTTAAACTAATAATTCTACCTGCACATTGCAATACAGGTCTGATGTATCTCTGGGCTGTGGACAGCTGCACATACATTGTCCTTAAGACTACTGGCTCTTTACCTCGAAGTTAGATTCTTCCACTTCTGATATGCTGCACAACCATTTCATTTGTGCCTGCACACTGCAAGACAGTAAATGCAGTTTGTAGAATATTGTTCAAGACCTGTCTCTTAACATTCTCACTCTATTCTGATGAGTTCTCTCTGACTGGTGGCAAGCAGTTATATTGTATACGAATTTTATTACACCACATCTTCCCTCAAAGTTTTTCCCTATTTGACCTACATTATCCCAGTAATTTGCTTTTATGAACATAGTTTGTTGATCATTAATGTCATTAATAACATCATTATCATTGTCACTGTTATTACTATCAATCCTTCCCTCCCACATCAGAGTCTGAATTTAACAGGCTAAGGCAATCTAGAACTGTGATTGGATGCCCTGATGTGGTCCATTCTATTCAATACAAGGGTGATGTTGTAACATGTCTGGAATTGTACCTTTCTGCACGCTTTCTGATGGCATAGGTTTGGCTGTCCCAAATTCTTTAATAATCATACTCAGTCTCACTTCTTGGCTTGCACAACATCAATGACTTCCTGTTGTCCCTGAATATCCCTTCAGGCATTCTTGCAGTATAAGATCTTCATTGACAAGTTTGTCTGACTGCCATGGTTTCTGACTTCTTATCCCTTAACTAGACTTTCTGCTCTAATATTAAGGCTGACAGAGTTTTCACCCTGTGTCCAGAGATATACCACCTCTGCTGCTTTTTGCTGTGGATTTTCTCTAGTTATTTTACCTACTCGTGTTCTTGAAAGGTTATGTTTGATTTTAACCCACTTACAATTCTGCTGACATGTACCAATTATTCAATGGTGCTGAGTAGAATTTCTTCCAATTTTGGATTCTTATGCATTAGCAACTTTATAGTCTTGATTGCTCTTTCCAGTCAATTGAGGATAGAGTGTAGAACTTGCCTCCAAAATGAACTTCCTGAAATGCTTGTTTGTGAACTGAGGTCCATTCTCTGTTACTAATTCTTCTGGGAATTTCTATATCACAAAGATCCTGTTTAGTGCTCAGATCATGGAGTTTGCTGTAGTCAAATAAAGTCTAGCCACTTCAATCCATCTTGAATAATAGTTGACTAGGACTAATTGCATCTTCCCTTTACTGCTGAATAAATCTATTGCTGGTCTTTGCCAAGGCCTTTCTGGTCCTGAGTCCAACACCATTTCTGGTCTTTTTTTTAAAATAGCTCTTATGAGTTGAATAAGACTGGCTAAGTTAGGGGCTTGACTTCCCACCTGATTTCCTATGCTTGAAAAGCACTATACATCATTTGCATATTTTGGCACTGGAAATGCACTGATGTTTCTTGTTATCCTCGGATTCCTTGTGATACTTTATTCTTTGATATTATATTGGTGGAAAGTAATCGTCATTCTAGGTCATGGGCAATGCTTGTTTAGTGTAAGGGCTGACTTATCCACTAGACTTACCTCTTTCCCAAAACCAGGACAGCAGCGCCTCATTTTTCAATGGATTGGAAGCATCTAGAAAATTTTCCTGAGCATAAACCAGGGACTCTCGCTACTATTTGCCCTCGTCAATAACATAGTGCCTAAATTGCAATGATTATACTGGAAAAAGTTGAAGTTACATCACAATCAGAGTCTTAATCCTCTGCCATATATCTCACTGCAGATACCACACAAGATGGCACTGTTATGGACTGTCCATTTAAACCCAGGGTCTGACATCTACACATTATCCGCAAAGGCAATGAATGGCTAAAATCTTAAAAACCTGAATAGTGATTGTGTAACAGCCTATTACCTAACACACTTTGGAACTGCAGCTAGTCAGATGCTCTCTTCAAACTACTGTCTCATTAAAAATATCTTTATGTCTATTTATTAATTGACTTTCCTGTACACTCAACTTGCCAATTTTTTTTATTCATTCACAGAATGAGGGCATCACTAGGTAGGTAGTTTTTATTGCCCATCCCAAAGTGCCCAGATGGCAGTTAAGAGTCAACCACATTGTTGAGTCTGGAGTCATATATATGCCACACCAAGTAAGGATGGCAGTTTCTTCCCTTAAGGACATTTGTGAACGAGATGGGCTTTTCCCAACAATTGACGATGGATTCATGGTCATCATTAGATTATTAATTCCAGATATTTATTGAATTCAAATTCCACCAGCTGCTGTGGTGGGATTCGAACCCAGATCCCCAGAACGTTATCTGGGTACCTAGTGATATTAAAATAAAGTTTAAGACACCCTCTTAGACATTAATACTACATCAATTTGCCATTAGCTCAGTGTGAGACAATAAACATTAGCATCACAGTTACAACATTTAAAAAACATTTGGTTAAGTTCATGAATAGGAAAGGTTTAGGGGGATATCGGCCAAGCACAGGGAGGTAGGACTAGTTAGTTTGGGAACATGGTTGGTGTGTGGACCGAAGGATGTGTTTCCATGCCGTATGACTTTATGACTATCCTATCGCATTGCACTTTGCAGCTATTAAAATTATCATACAATAAAATTCCCATTGTCCAATTTATGGTCATCTTGCATTCAATAGAAACAGGTCTCTTTCAGAAGAATATCATTATCTTTTTTAAAATGGGTCTGAATGTTTTGCTAAAATTCTCCATTTAACTTTATCAATCCTACTTGTGACAAACAAATATTCCCTGGTAAAGAAAGAAAACAATTTGGGAAACCTGAGAATGTGTCTTTATAACGAAAGATATATTAAAATCTGTAGTTCTTCAGGGGATTAAAATCACAATGATTTATATCTTGAGTAGGAGATCCCTCTGATGGTCATACACGTGTAATATAGAATAATAAACAAACATAACTAACCAATTTATTCAATAATATTAAACTATAAATGACTTGTTATTATGACAATTGCCAATTTTAAACTCAAATGCTATGCATGCACATATCAACAAACGTGTCATTTCTCTTCATGGATTTCCATCCACCAGACATTTAACACGAAAGTTGTCAATCCAGTCCATCTGAAACATCAACACACTTCTTCAGCTCTCAGTCAACCTTATAATCTTTATCATGCACAAAACATTTTGCTTCATCCACTCACATACCAAAGCTAAAATAACAATCACATCTGTCATGATTTCTCTTGTTCTTCTGTGTTATGTGCACTCTGTTGTCAGTTAACGTTTGAAATTGCTTCAGTGTTACATCAGTTAAGTGTGGATTGTTTGAAATTACGATTTCCTTTAGAAATGCTAGCTCTGCGAAGCCAACCAAAATGTCTGGTTTCAACAATTTACACCCACTGAAAAGAGAGAAACAAATCATGGAGTTTAGTAAGAACTTGCAGAAATCTATTTTAAAAAAACCTCAAAAGATTTTCCTTTATTCAAGGTTAAACAACTAGTTAGTTAAGAACATCCAAAATAAACTTAATTCCCAGAGATAGCAAGAACTGCAGATGCTGGAGTCAGAGATAAAAAGCATGGAGCTGGAGGAACACAGCAGGCCAGGCAGCAGAGGAGCAGGAAATTTAAGAAGAAGAGTCCTGACCCGAAACGTCAACTTTCCTGTCCTCTGATGTTGCCTAGCCTGCTGCGTTCCTCCAGCGCCACACTTCGTTATCTCCGATAATTCCCATTCTATGCCATCACTAGTCAAATTCATTCCCAATTCCTAATAACAGAAAGGATAAGCCAGCTGGCCCATCCAGCTTGACCACACTCGTGATGCCTGGAGCATCATGGTCAAATACTTTCCCAATCCTAGAGCCAGATGTTTTTTTGTTTCTTGCGTCACCCAGAATATTAAGCACCAATAAAAGGACAAATTTTGCAAAAAAAAATTCCAATCCTGCAATCAATCAAAACCAATTTCTTCTGGCAAAAAAGAAAGAATCAAAAGATCCAAGCCAGTTTTCTTTCAAAAGTATGTACTACAGCAATATAAACGAAGAACAACTACAAATATTTAAATACTCAATTGATGTTTGAAACAAAATCTCAATACATTTGATTTGCTGACTGTAAAGATTTACACAAGATTTTTTGATCAGTAACTCAAAGTTAAACCTACACATAATTTAAGGATTTATTTTTTGAAAGAATTACAGGATTATTGATATTTTGGTTTATACTCATTCAGAATTACAACCACTAATCAGTTAATTTCTAGCATAAAATTATGTAGATTGATAATTTAAATTTTCGAGCAACATACTCATTAAATGCCATTTGCCCATTTCTTAAGGGGCAATGTGGTAACTGACAGTTGAAACCCTGGTGTTGACATTATGCACCCAACTGTCAAAACAAAAATCAACATTCAGGCAGGCCTCTAAACAGGCATCAAGCAGCCCTAACAAACTGAGACAGAGGATGGTCTAAAATGCATTACTAAGATTCCATGACAGTTTCAGGATCCTAATTGCAACTTTCAAGGTCAAGTGGGCAAAGCTGCCATTCCACTTCATCCAGGCACAGAGGCCTAACTGGCATTTATTAAGGAATGTATTGTAAGTCTCTCCTTAAAGTCATGTCCATTTTTAAATTAGGAAAATTTTTGGGTCCAGTTCTAGCAGAAATACAGCGCAGAATATCAAACCACATCCGTCAACAGGCCCTGCCTAATAGCAATATCTACATTCATTATTTGCGTTCACTAAATTGAGGAACTGCAGAGCAACAAGTGTTTAGTGCACGCAGCTCATTGTGAAAATATTAATAGGACTAGCACCTGAAAAAGGTTTGGGCCTCTGGTCTGTAATGCTGGACTGGTAAAGTCAGAAAACTGCTAATATGGTGCTTATTTGGCACACAGAATGAAACTCCTGCTCCATTATGCCATTTTTGTAGTTTTGAAATTTCTCTAAGTGGCATAATTGCTTGTCTAAACAATCCTTCATGAAACCTCTGAAAGATAAAGATTCAGAGAATGAAAACTAAAATGTCATTTGTGTCACACGTGTCACACAAGAACCTGCAGTACTTTGGCAATCTTCCTTGAAAGCAATATTTTAAAATTATCGCTGGTTTTCTGAGTTTCCTTACTTGTCCTGTGATCAATAGTTAAATATTATTGATGGTGCATCAGCTAATGCTTAAAACTAACTGAATAGTAGTTGTAACTCTTTAACTAACCCAATGCAAAGAGAAAACTCCAGTAATGTCTAGAAATCTTGATACGGCCAAGACCAATTACCCTAATTATCAGAAATTTAAGTTGACATCTATAGATTTCTCCTTGCCTTGTCAACTGCAATAAAAGATACATCTGCAAGCTGACAAAAGCATTCTGATTAAAAAAACATAGATGCTGAGCCAGGATTTTTCTAATGGTTTAGCAGGTAAAAGCATCACATTGGCACAGCGTTCAGTTATTAGATCAGGATTATCCCAGATTTGAACTTTATAGAATTAATGTCAGCAAAGTTGGGCATCTCAGTGTGCCAAGCCAAAAGGCTGCGAATCATCCACAATCTTCCATTCATACTTGTGTATTTATATCGATATAATTTACCTAAGGTCAAGGCTCTGCAGAAAAGGAAACTGATTTGGCAACCGCTTTAGCATTATTTCAGTGATACCGCTGCATAGCACCAAGCCTAGATGTTTAAGAGTTTTTCCTGATGAATCGGACAGAAGCTGCACATCGACATTGGAGAGTCTTGTACTTATTAAATCCAAGCTTGCAAGACCTGATGGCAAAATCTTCACATACTCAGCAAGAGGTCCAGTCCCTGATAAGGTACATAATTTAAATGATGAAAAATCTTCCTTCAGAACTTTGCTTCTCTTATATATATCTTGCAAAATCAGCATCCAAAGAAAAAAGATACATAGAATGTTGACACACACAATTCCATAAGTCTTCAGTCTGAATATGTAAGAAAATACTGGGCACACAGCAAGACTACCTTTCAATTTCAGAAATTTGGATTAATTGAATTTAAATTTTACCAAAATCTGAGGTGGGATTTGAAACCACATATCCAGAATATTAATCTGGGTTCTGGGTTTTTGGATGAATAGCCCAGTGACATTACCACAACACCATTACCTCCCCTACACTGTCTGCTAATAGAACTCCCACCTTTTAGTTAGAAGACATTGGTTTCATGCAAGACTCCAGAACCTCAGAACATTTAATCAAATGTTACAGCACAGAAGATGACTAAGTGACTCATTAAAGCTTTACCAGCTCTTGGTAAAGCTTTTTGATTGATTCCATTAGCCTGTCCTTTCCCCAAAGAACTGTACATTTGTTCTCTTTAAATATTTATCCAGTACTCTTGAATATTACTGTTGAATCTGCTTCCAGCAGCCTTCACACTTCAGATCAAAATTCGCTGCCAAAAGGTTCTCGTTACCTCTAATTTTTTTTTGCCAATCATCTTAAATCTTAATTCTCTAGTCACCCACCCTTTTACATTTTTCCTGAAATACTCTTAAAATTGCTTACTATTTTGAACACCTCCATCAAACCACCTCTCTATTCGCTCTACTGCTGAGATAATTTTAGCTGACACTTCAATGCAGTGTGTTTTGAGTTTAAAAACAAAATTCTGTTAATTCACTTGGGTGAATCTAAAATATCTTGTGTCATTATTTAAAGATAGAGTTATTCTGATGTTCTCTCACCCCTCAACCAACATTTTTTTTTAAATTCATTCATGAGATCGAGGTGTTGCTGGCTAGGCAGCATTTATTGCCCATCCTTAATTGCCCAGAGGGCAGTTAAGTGTCAACCACATTGCTGTGGGTCTGGAGTCACAAGTAGATCAGACCAGGTAAGGATGGCAGTTTCCTTCCCTTAAGGACATTTGTGAACCAGATGGGTTTTTCCGACAATTGACAATGGATTCATGGTCATCATTCGGTTCTTAGTTTCAGATATTTATTGAATTCAAATTCCACCATCTGCCATGGCAGGATTTGAACCCAGGTCCCCAGAACATTAACTGGGCCTCTGGATTAACAGTCCAGCGATAATATTACTAGGCCAACATACTCAAAACCAAATTGTTTGGTAAGTTGTGTAACAATGTCTATGAAAAAGTGAGTGCATTAAACCGTAATATTGAATATATTAAACTTTGGAACAACCTAAGATGTGATAAAGTTTTGAATAAATGCAAATACTTATTTTCTCTTTCACATGATCCATGCAACATTTTCCATTGCTATTTCAAATTTTCAGCACTGAACTTTACAGAATGTTCAATGAACATAGAATACATAAACATAATTCCAAACATCTGAAAGAAAAATATTATATTTTCTAAAGCAACTAGCAACCTTAGATTAATACATAGATTAGAGGGAAATTATAAACACGTGATATAATAGTAATCTCTTCAAGTAATTCAGGCTTTAGTATATCAAGTTTCCACTTAAATCTGACACGATGTTGTCTTGCATTTATGCCATTAATAATGTAGTGTTAATATGTACATTTAATGTGAGTTTCTAAGATCTGCCTATGGCTCTTTTTCCTGCACTTCCACCTTATCCTTTAATCCTGAAGACCCTCTTCACCCAATCCTTCTCTCCATTCTTGCTCTTACATTTCCTGATCTCCATTGCTACGAAGGCAAATTTTCTCACTGCTAGTCTTGCCCTCATTGCTGGACTCGCTTCTTGTCTGGTTCCCAGTCTTGCCCCTGCCTCGCTCACACTCCCTCTAGCTCCCACTCTCACTCCCACACCATCTTTAAAGTCCTTCAGGTCTGTAGCCACCACTGGGGGCTTCTGTATGTTTAATATTGATCCAATATTCAGCTTCTTCTGGTTTCTGTTTTGAACTCACCCTGAAGTCAGAGGCTTCAACTAGAGGCAGTTTTTTTCAGTGCAAATAGCAACTGTGGTCTCAGTATGCAATTGGCCTTCCCAAGCAAGAGAATGTCTGAAGGAACCTAACTCCAGTTCTAACAATGATTTCTGTGACAACCGGATTCAATTCACTTTGTAATTTTCAAGAACACACCCACATACTTAAGTGTGGATTCATTGTATTTCAAATTCCAGAGATTGCATCTTTTGCAAAATACTTTTCAAATTGCTTTCTCTTTTAATTTCAGGCTATTGACTACTACTTCCCCAATTGTAATATCAGGATGATTAGGCTTTTGTTATTTTGCTTTATTGTCATCCTCCAACTGGAGGAGAGATTCAAGCAAACTTAGTCAAATGTTTCCAACAACATGGTGCTCTAAATTTCTTCTCTAAATTTATGATAGAAAGTAAGCTATCAATTGCAGATTTTATTTCTTAGAGCAGATTCCCAATTTTACCACGAGAGGAAGATTTCTAACATGAATGAAACATGTGATATACGTAAATGATCTGGAGGAAGGTATAGACGGTCTGATTAGCAAGTTTGCAGATGACACAAATTGGTGGAGTAGCAGATAGTGAAGGGGACTGTCTGAGAATGCAGAATATAGATAGATTGGAGAGTTGGGCAGAGAAATGGCAGATGGAGTTCAATCCAGGCAAATGCGAGGTGATGCATTTTGGAAGATCCAATTCAAGAGCGAACTGTACAGTAAATGGAAAAGCCCTGGGGAAAATTGATGCACAGAGAGATCTGGGTGTTCAGGTCCATTGTACCCTGAAGGCGGCAACGCACGTGGATAGAGTGGTCAAGACGGCATACAGCATGCTTTCATTCATTGGACGGGGTATTCAGTACAAGAGTTGGCAGGTCATGTTGCAGTTGTATAGGACTTTGGTTCGAACACATTTGGAATACTGCGTACAGTTCTGGTCGCCACATTAACAAAAGGATGTGGGTGCTTTGTAGAGGGTGCAGAGGAAGTTCTCCAGGATGTTGCCTGGTATGGAGGGCGCTAGCTATGATGAAAGGTTGAGTACATTAGGATTATTTACATTAGAAAGATGGAGGTTGAGGGGGAACCTGATTGAGGTCTACAAAATCATGAGAGGTATAGACAGGGTGGACAGCAAGCAGCTTTTTCCCCCAGAGTGGGGGACTCAATTACTCGGGGTCACGATTTCAAGGTGAGAGGGGAAAAGTTTAAGGGAGATATGCATGGAAAGTTCTTAATGCAGAGGGTGGTGGGTGCCTGGAATGCATTGCCAGCGGAGGTGGTAGAGGCGGGCACGATAGCGTCATTTAAGATGTATCTAGACAAATACATGAATGGGCAGGGAGCAGAGGGATACAGATCCTTGGAAAATAGGCGACAGGTTTAGATAGAGGTTCTGGATCGGCGCAGGCTTGGAGGGCCGAAGAGCCTGTTCCTGCGCTGTAACTTTCTTTGTTCTTTGTCTCCACACAAAGACAGGGAAGACAGAAAGAGAGAAAAAAATTGAGTTCGCGTGGATGCATGACCTGGATTGCTTTCGTAGAAACCTCCAAACTGAATGGCAAGGAGTAGGTACTTTTCTTTATATCTGTTAGACTAAATACAATATTATATATTTTAAAAATGGTTTTATGGAAAGTAAAGGAAGAATGTAAAAGAGGATGTGGCTGTATTGCTCATCTCCATTACATCTCTCTCAGAAGAACCTAAGAAATAGATGCAGGATCAAGTCTCATGGCCTCTCATGTTGACTCTATCATTTTAAGATCACTGCTGATCTTTGTCCTTAACTTCACTCCTCCATTTGGTATCGTATCTTGGCTCCCTCAAGAGTCCAAAATCCTATCAATCTCAGCCTTGAACATACTCCATTACTGAGCAATCACAGATTTATAATTTTTCATGCAAAGAAATTTCTCATCTCAGAACTTAACGCTGACCGCTGACACTGAATTATTCAAACCATATGTATCTATCTCGACAGGTTACTGCCCAACATGACCTCACCAACATCTTTTGATAGTAATAGTATGTTTTCACTAAAACTTTCTACTAACATGAGATTCTATATTTTCTTTTCAATATTATGATGTCATTACCGTCCTTTCACTTACTTCTTTATCTCTAACTGCTTGCTGCCTACAAGTCACCTCCAAATGTGTTTTCTCTGATGCCAGCTTCTTGTGTATTCCCCCATCAAACCAATCACAGCTCCTCCTCTGCCCTTTCATAGCACTATCAGACATTCTTTCAGATGCTTACATTCCATGTTTTAAAATTCTCTCCTTAAAACCTTCACATACTATGACTCATCATCTATTTCTTCCTCTGCTTCTTCCTTCATTAAAAACAGTTACATAAATGCAAATTGTAATAGGTGTTTAAAGGTGTAGCAGTCACAATTACAATTACAATGCCAATCAAAAGGTACACTGCTTTCTTTCTTCCAGGGCACCTCGTCTGGCAATCTATCGGAGGAAACATGGTTTAATAAAAAAGTTTGACTGAAACACTAACAAATGCACTAGCATTCCTTTGAAACACTTAAATGTTCAGCAGTTCAGGAACTCGACAGTCCCTTTAAATGGAATTGTGATTAAAAAAAAATAAGATAGCAACAACTTTGCAAGTGAATTTTAAAATGTGGCAAACATGGAGTGAACATGACAAAAATAGAATACAATCCACATGTTTTGTTACAAATATATTCCAACATTCATCAGGAAATGAATCATAAGGTAATATAAAAAATATTCAGTGACACACTAAGTTTTCCCAGATTCCTTGCTTTAAAGGGAACATCTATACACAAGTAAAGTTTATTTCCAAAATCTACTCACAGCTAAGTTCCAATTCAGTGATGCTTGTCAAGTTCTCCAACATGCTGTGCACAAAATTGCTGTTCAATGATATAGGTGGTTTGCTGAGGCTCACAGAAAAACTACAGACTTTTGACAACTGCTGGAGTGCTGTATCAGACAGTGGACCATTGATGCTATTCAAAAGGCTCAACTTCTCTAATTGAAGTCGAGAGATGTATTGTGGCTCAAAACTGTCACGTTCTGTAAACACAAATATTGTTTTTGATTCATGGCTATTTACTTTTTCAATTTAACAAAGTTAGTTTACCAAATTGACTCAAAATAACAAATTTCCCGTAGCATCGCTCATATCTACTCAGTGATGAAATTTTGTTACACAGTTGAATACTACCATGTAATGTGTAAGGTATTATTTCATTGTTATGGCACAGATGTAAAAGTTACAGGTATCTCTAAGACACAAATTATTGTTTCTGTGATTGGACACATCCTGCTGTCAGATGCCATTGTCAGAGATACTCTAGTGCTGTTCTGATAAGGAAGAATGGAACCAAATAAAGATTGTTCTCCACAACTGAATATGGAAAAGCAACTTGACAAAGAATATTTGGCTGATCTTATCAAAAGCTACAGTAAGGATACGTAAAATGTAGGGTATGCAGGGTAGATTGATCTTAGTAAGATAATAGGTCAGCATAACATTGTGGGCCGAAGGGCCACTGTTCATTGTTCTAATATATAGCGCATCATAATTACAATGGCATAGAACATAAATTTGTGACTTTGATCATGGTAAAAAATACTAAAAAATCCGAAGAACTGTGCTTGCTAGAAATCAAAAAAACAATCAGAAATTGTTGGAAAAAATTCAGTGGGTCTGGCGGCAGCTGTGGAGAGAAATCAGAGTGAACATTTCAGGACCAGTGACCCTTCTCCAGAATGGATAAAGGGTTCTGCAGAAGGGTCACTGGATCCGAAATACTAAATCTGCTTTCTTTCCACAGATGCTGTCAGACATGACAAGTACATTTAACTTTGTATCTTTTAATTTGAAGTAACAAATATGAGGTCCTGTACTAGATGGTATGAGCAGGATGAGAAACAGTGAACAGTTCCGTCCATGGCAGATGAGCAAATCAACGGCACCAGAAGAAAGAATTGAGGCAAATGGAGAGAAAAGGCTAGGTAATTGGGAACTTGGAAGTGTAACTGTGAGCAACTTATGAGAATGAGGTTTCTCCTCCCAGTGGAGAAGTTGAGGTGAAAGTGGCAAGAAAGAGCTGTAGACAATTATAGGTAGAAGGTAGTTGGAAGTGGGCTTAATAATGAACAAGTGTGTGGAAGTAGAGGTCACAATTAGGTAAAGGTATGGCAACAAATCATGAATGGAAGAATATATTTGGAGCAAGAGTTTTGGTAGGACATCAGCACAATGCATTCACCAGGAAAGGAGAAAAGTGAAGAAGACTGAAGTCATCAAAGATGAGGATGCAAAAACTAATAGGGAAAAGAGCAGAATATATTATAGACTTGAGCTGACAAGCAGCTATCCATGTTGTATGAGTGCCAGACAGTGAACCTCTCTAATAAACGATAACCTTGCCATCTCCCTTAAATGTTCAATGTCGCTACCATCTCTGAATTGCTCATCATTAACATCCTGGAGTTAGCAAAACTAAAAAAAAAATGACCATTGGTATAAATATTGTAGATAGAAAAGCAGATTACAGAATTCTAAATCGTGTAACTGACCTCCACTCCTCAAAGTCTATCCACCATCTCAAAACACAAGACATGAGTGTGACAAATATCTCTACACAGTGTCATTGAGTTATTCAGGCAAGGAAACAGACCCTTAGGTCCAACTTATCCATGCCAACCAAGACATCCTAAACTGAAAACTAGTGTCATCTGTCAACATTTGGCCCATATCCCTCTAAACCCTTCCTATTCATGTACCTATTTAAACATTTTAATTGTACCCCTCCACCACTCCCTCTGGCAGCTTGTCCTATACAGGCACCACCCTCTGTGAAAAAGTTGTCCCTCAGGTCACTTTTAAATATTTCCACTCTCACCTCAAATCTATGCCCTCTACTTTTGGACACACCTACCCTGGGAATAAGACCTTGGCTATTCACCTTACCCATGGTTTTTATCATGATTTTATAAACCTCTATAAGGTCACCACCACCTCACCTTCGTCTCCGAAGCTACAGGGGAAAAAAGCCCCAGCCTATTCAGCCTTTCTCTATAGCTCAAACCCTCTAATCACGGCAACATCCTTGTAAATCTTTTCTGACCTTTTCAGGTTTAACAACATCTTTCCTAAAGCAGGGAGACCAGAACTGAACACAGTATTCTAGAAGTAGCCTCAGCATTGTCCTATACAGCCACAACATGGCATCTCAACTCCTATACTTAATGCACCGAACAATGAAGGCAAGCGTGCCAAACATCATCATCAACACACTGTCTGCTGACGATTCCACTTTCGAGAAACTATGCACCTACACCCCTATGTCTCTTTGTTCAGCCACACTGCCCAGGGTCCTACCTATGACTGTATAAGTTATGCCATGATTTGCCTTACTAAAATGCAACACCAAATGTTTACCTAAATTAAACTCCATCTGCCACTCCTCAGCTGACTGGCCAATTTGATCAAGGTCCCATTGTACACCAAGATAACCTTCTTCGTTGACCACTACACCACCAACTTTGGTGTCATCCAAAAATGTGAATCTCTGTCCCTGCACCAGATCCTCAGTCATTCATTCATCCGCCCTATCCTCCTAATCCCACTTTCACTAGCACATCATTGCGTTGACGAACAAAGCAGCACCAACACTGAAGCAGCTCAATGCCTTCCAGGACAAAAGCAATCCACATGACTGGCATGCCATTCATCACCTTCAACATTCACTGTAACATCAGCGCACAATAGCAGTGTGTATAATTTATGAAATGCAGTGATGACTCGTAAAGGGACCTCAGAAAGCACTTTCCAAACTCTCAATCCCTATTATCTAGATCCACGCGAACACCACCATCTAACATCTGTGGAGCTGGAGGAACACAGCAGGCCAGACCATCTAACATCTTCCTTTCTTCTTCCCTTTTGGTCCATCGTATCCTCTGCAAAACCCTGGTTTAATTCAATTACCCCAAATACTCCCTCCCTTTCCACATCACTTTTCCATGCAAGTGTAGACAATGCAAGACCTGCTGTTTTAGATCCTCGCATTTCTGGGCAACAGCCCAAATATTCCTTCCAAAGAAACAACTTATTAGTACATCTTGTGATTTTAGCATTGCTGCTCAGGATGGGGTATCTACAGGGGAGATCAAATGGAGACTCAAAATATACAGCTGAGAAAAAGTGTGAACCTCAAATTCCAGTCATTGCCATTTTAATTTTACAGCTAGTTCTCACTGACCTTTCTGCCCTTAGTATTTCAACGAAGCTCTGTGCAAGTTCCAAGAATACCCTTCAGCTGAGCACTTCACAACCTCTTGACTTAATATCTGTTTCAACAATATTAGATTTCAACAGCTGTTCTAGTTTGTTTATCTTGGTTGGTTTGGGTTTTGTTTTCCTGTTATTTTCACTTTGAAGCAGCGACTGTTTAAGATCCTGCCAATCACGGCTCTTAGAGACATTTCTTTACTTATCCTATTATCACTTCCTTTGCCCTGTGGACACTTCTCTCATTTAATCTCTCCTGCCTACCATCTTATTGCAGAATTTCCCATTTGCTCTTTTACTCACCCTCCCCCTGTACACCGCTTTCACTTGCTTCAAGCCTATTACATCCCCAACATTCTAATTCTGATGCTAGGTCATGGGCCTGAAAAGTTAACCGTTTTTCCTTGGGTTTTTGTCTCAGCCAGGTGGGTCAGATGCATCTGTATTCTGATCCATAACAGTTATCAGATATTTGCTAGATGTGTAACGGAGTCTTTCCCTGTCTGTCATTTTTGTATTTTCTTATAAAAATCACCAGACCAATTATTTTCCCATATCCTTTTGCTTACCTGTCAGTTTAGGAGTTGTCATTTCTGGTGAAGTAAAACACAATGATAAATTCTCCCAACTTTCCACAGAACTTAGTGACAGTTCTTTTAGTTTTGGCAACCGAAACAAAACATAACGAAGCGATGTCAAAGAAGGGCTTTTCTGTCCGGCATGAAGTGTCAATGCTTGTAATTTTGTTAATTCTGCAAGATGGCACAACGAACTATCCTGGATAAACACTGAAGTGCATACGACCAAATGAGTCAGATGTTTGAAGAAAGCCATTTCTCTTAGCAGTTTTTGATCTAGCACTTGTAATTTATTACTCAGCTGTAATTTCTGTAAGCTTGCAAGTGATTTCAAAGTGCTTAAACTCTCCAAATTCTTTTTTACATCAATAGTAACAGCTGTCAGGTCAGGTAGTAAATTCACCATCCTCTGTTGTTGCTTCTGTGTTGCTTCCTTAATCACCACAGATCTTATTCGCCTTTTTCTTAACGTTCTCCAAAAGACTGAATTACAGCATTGTAAACTTTTTAGGACAATTATACTATTCGTCCATAAAGTAGGATGATCAATTAACTGTTGTAAGTACTTGCACGTTGCACGAACGTTAGCTTTTCCTACCGGTGTTAGATATCTAAATACTTCCAACAATATATCCTGAGGTAGGTTTAACCAGTGAGGTTTTTCCATATTAGTCGCAAATCCTATCCTTCCTTAATATATCCAATTAATTGCTTCTGTACCAATATTTTCCATACTAGCATCTACAAGAAAACAAGAAAATATAAAAAAACTTAAATTTACGATACATTTGAAGAGCCAATGAAGATTTAGATTCAGAAAAAAATTAATTCACTGAACTCTAACATTTTTATTTTACCAATATACAAATTCACTTTGCTGTCCAAGGATGAGAGGAGAAGTACAAAAGTAGCAATGGATGTACACTTCCCAGTAAAGACATTTCTGCTTGCTGTAACTGCAGAGCAACATCTCAAAATTTCAGACCAATTCACATCACTTCATATTATCTTGGATTACCTTTAACTCTGATTTCCTTTGTTTTTCTACCATCTAACTTCACAACCTAATCCATAAAAATTAAACACTATTTGGCTACACTTGGTAAGCAGACAAATGGCTACACTGTTAGAGCAGAGATAGTAGGAACTGCAGATGCTGGAGAATCTGAGACAACAAGGTGCAGAGCTGGATGAACACAGCAGGCCAAGCAGCATCGTAGGAGCAGGAAGGCTGACGTTTCGGGCCTAGACCCTTCATCAGAAATGGGGGAGGGGGAGGGGAAGGGGGTTCTGAAATTATTAGGGAGAGAGGGGGAGGCGGATAGAAGATGGATAGAGGAGAAGATAGGTGGAGAGGAAACAGACAGGTCAAAGAGGCGGGGATGGAGCCAGTAAAGGTCCGTGTAGGTGGGGAGGAGATAGGTCAGTCCAGGGAGGACGGACAGGTCAAGGAGGCGGGATGAGGTTAGTAGGAAAGGAGATGGGGGTGCGGCTGGAGGTGGGAGGAAGAACAGGTTAGGGAGGCGGGGACGAGCTGGGCTGGTTTTGGGATGCGGTAGGGGGAGGGGAGATTTTGAAGCTGGTGTCTCCCGCAACTCATCCCTCATACCCCATCCCCGCAATAATAACCAAAACAGAATCCCCCTCGTCCTCACGTACCACCCCACCAACGTCCGGATCCAACGCATCATCCTCCAACACTTCCGCCATCTGCAATCTGACCCCACCACCAAAGACATTTTTCCCTCCCCACCCTTATCTGCTTTCCGGAGGGACCACTCTCTCCGTGACTCCCTTGTCCACTCCACACTCCCCTCCAGTCCCACCACACCTGGCACTTTTCCCTCCAACCGCAGGAAGTGTTACACCTGCCCCCACACCTCCTCCCTCACCCCCATCCCATGCCCCAAGAAGACTTTAAGAAGACTTTCCACATCAAGCAGATGTTCACCTGCACATCTGCTAATGTGGTATACTGCATCCGCTGTACCCGTTGTGGCCTCCTCTACATTGGGGAAACCAAGCGGAGGCTTGGGGACCGCTTTGCAGAACACCTACGCTCGGTTCGCAATAAACAACTGCACCTCCCAGTCGCGAACCATTTCAACTCCCCCTCCCATTCCTCAGATGACATGTCCATCCTGGGCCTCCTGCAGTGCCACAACGATGCCACCCAAAGGTTGCAGGAACAGCAACTCATATTCTGCTTGGGAACCCTACAGCCCAATGGTATCAGTGTGGATTTCACAAGCGTCAAAATCTCCCCTCCCCCTACCGCATCCCAAAACCAGCCCAGCTCGTCCCCGCCTCCCTAACCTGTTCTTCATCCCACCTCAAGCTGCACCCCCATCTCCTACCTACTAACCTCATCCCGCCCCCTTGACCTGTCCATCCTCCCTGGACTGACCTATCTCCTCCCTACCTCCCCACCTACGCTCACCTTTACTGGCTCCATCCCTGCCTCTTTGACCTGTCTGTTTCCTCTCCACCTATCTTCTCCTCTATCCATCTTCTATCCGCCTCCCCCTCTCTTCCTATTTATTTCAGAACCCGCTTCCCCTCCCCCCATTTCTGATGAAGGGTCTAGGCCCGAAACGTCAGCCTTCCTGCTCCTACGATGCTGCTTGGCCTGCTGTGTTCATCCAGCTCTGCACCTTGTTGTCTCACATGGTTAGAGCACTTGGCTTTTAGGTGAGATCTTAAATAGTCTACATGAATAAGTTCATGAAAGAGATCTCACGAAACTATGACAGGACACACGTTCTCTCTGACAAATATTTATCTCTCAACTAATACCACTATAATAACTTGATTATTGATTTCACTGCTCTTTTTGACCTTGCTGTGAACTGTTTACCACATTTGCAATTGTTCCGATGCTGTATCAAAAGTGCAGTTCTTTGGGACACCATGAGATAGTGAAAGATGCCATATAACATAAATAATTTTAAGTATTGACAAGTGCACACAACACCAACTCATGAATCATTTCCACCATAATGAATATACATACAATGCTACTTCTAAATATACAATATCCACAAACTTGTTTATTTCACAATAAGACAATATTCAACTTCTAATATATCTTTTACAGGCTACATGAAAGAAAAATCTGATGCCTATGATTTCCACAACTCATATTAATATATTGCCATTAATGTAATGAAATACCAAGGTGTTTCATAGCAGCATCATAAAGTATGACCTGCACCACTTAATTAGATAATAGGTCAAGACGATTAAGAGTTTGGTCAATGAGTAAATTTTAAGGTGTTAAAGAGATGTTGACAGGAATTCCAGAGCAACTGAGGATACACAAATGACCAAAGTAAGAGGTATTTGATATCACATGGCCCGGAGAGCTGATGGAAATGACAGAGGTAGGCAGAAGAGAGGCCTTTGATAATAAGGATAAGCATTTAAATATTATCATGTTATTTAAAAGATGATCGTGTAGATCAGCAAAGTCAGAAATAAGTACTGGAGTAGATTATTTTACAAAATAATCTTAGGAGTTTCAGGGACAGGTTTAACGATTGTTTATTAAGCCAACATTGAGAGAACGTATCCTGGAGAGGATTCTGAGGTAGTATGCTGTCAATCAGCTAAAAACATCTGTTTTTTTAAAACATTTTAAGTCACAGAAATAGTACATTACTTGAAATCCAAAACAGTGTAGTTCAGAAAAATAACTGGTTTCCCATACATCAAAAGTGGCAGTTTCTGGTCTTAATCTACTCCCATCATCTTCTGTACTACTCCCTTGGCCCATAACCATGTCTGGCAATCTCCTATGTCAGCAGCATTTTGCTCTTGCTTGTGTGTTTTAATTATTTTTAACCTGACAATTATTTTGTATAACTCATTTTGTTTTTATTTCAATGAATCTTACCTCATCAGGCTAACTAAATTCACTACTTCTTTCGAATGTAGTTGCTTACCTCATCTTAAGGTTTTATTAATTCTCCCCAAATAGGTGTGGGGTTAACTCGTGCCATACCCTATATTTTCCCCCAACAATAAAGTAACGGGACTTGCTTCAAGACGAGACATGGACAACAGAATTTTGATATCCTCAGATTGATGGTGTAATGTTGGAGACGAGCCAGAAGCGTGTTGCAATAGTCAAATCTAGAGGTAATGAAGAATCACTTTCAATAATTTTGCAAGTTATAAACTTTAAGAAGCATTCATGAAACTAAAATAATGGTATCTATTTTAAAAGGAAAATTTCACATAATCTTAAAAAGACTTTGAATCAAACCTCCATTTGAACAACTAGATCTGAGCCAGCTCTGAAAGACTCAACCAAATACTGATATAACAACGTGTAGAGCTGGATGAACAAAGCAGGCTAAGCAGGATCGGAGGAGCAGAAAAGCTGATGTTTCGGGTCCAGACCCTTCTTCAGAAATGGGGGAGGGGGAGGGGATTCTGAAATAAATAGGGAGAGAGGGGGAGGCGGATAGAAGATGGATAAAGGAGAAGATAGGTGGAGAAGAGACAGACAGGTCAAAGAGGCGGGGTTGGAGCCAGTAAAGGTGAGTGTAGGTGGGGATTTAGGGAGGGGATAGGTCAGTCCAGGGAGGACAGACAGGTCAAGGAGGCAGGTAGGTAGGAGATTGGGGTATGGCTTGACGTGGGAGGAGAGGATAGGTGAAGGAAGGACAGGTTAGGGAGGCGGGGACAAGCTGGGTTGGTTTTGGGAATGTGGTCAGGGGAGGGGAGGTTTTGAAGTCCACATTGATAGCATTGGGCTGCAGGGTTCCCAAGCGAAAAATGAGATGCTGTTCCTGCAACCTTCGGGTGGCATCGTTGTGGCACTGTAGGAGGCCCAGGATGGGCATGTCGTCCAAGGAGTGGGAGGGGAAGTTGAAATGGTTCGCGACTGGGAGGTGCAGTCGTTTGTCACGAACCGCGCGTAGGTGTTCCACAAAGCGGTCCCCAAGCCTCCGCTCCTCAACCAAATACTGTAGTCCCAATCCTCTACTCTTTTCATTAATTCCTCAGATGCTCTTTTCAATCTTGCCCCCAACAGCGCCTCTTCTCCACCCCCAACACACGCAATTTCCAAGCATATATTTTGTTTTTGAACATTACTACTGAATCTATCACCACCCTTACAAAGTGTATTCCAAGTTATATAACCTGCTGCTTTAAAACATACCTTTTCTCTTTCTTTAAGATATTTGAACACATCCACTAAGTATCCCACTGCGCAACGTGAATAATCACAACTTCGTCAGTCTCTCCACAAGAACTAAAGTCCCTTCCTTCTGGTTTCATTCTGATACATCTGCTCCACAAATTTTACTCACTGTCCCAAAAAATGTTTTATCAGAATGGGACACTAGGCCTAGAGATAGTAGGAACTGCCGATGCTGGAGAACCTGAGAAACTTTTTTTCTGAAGAAGGGTCTAGACCCGAAACGTCAGCTTTCCTGCTCCTCTGATGCTGCTTGGCCTGCTGTGTTCATCCAGCTCTACACCTTGTTATATGGGACACTAGGCCTCCCCAGAAACGCAAAATCCTTTTTTGCGTAATTTCCCTGTTTCTGTACTCTAAACCCAAATTTATAAATCCATGGCCCAGAACCAAACCGTTAAAAAGACTACAAGTGCTATTTTACGATAGTACATGAAGATTTTCTCTCAACACACACTAACAACTCCTCTAGTCATATGAGCGACTCTGCGCGTGCGCAAGTATCTTACCGCTGGAAAGGCGCGCCATCCGGACACGCGCAGTGTTCCATTCTTGACGTTACACATGCTGATTCGGCAGGCCGAAGAGCCAACGTCCAATCGGGTGCCGATGCCTTGGATTCGAAAATTCCTAACGATTTTTTTCGGTTTGAAATGGTTGTTGCGAGAGGCACGGTCGTGTGGGTGAGTAAACGGATTTGTTTCTGGAATCGGGGCTCGACGAGGACGGACGGACGGACGGACGGACGGGCGGGCTGGCTGGCTGGCTGGCTGGCAGGTGGGGACTTGGAAACGGCCAGTGAAAGGGGGAAGCCATTTGTTTAGACCCAAATCTCAGCTAGTATTGGGTCTGCTGGCTTTCGTACGACAATAAAATTGGACCTAAGTAGGGAAAATGGCCAGAAAAGTTTAATTAATTCCCTTTTCCTCGAGACGTGGGCGACTCAGAGCTACTTGTCTAACCGTGACCCGACTTCGTTTCGGTGATCCAGCCAAATTCGGTGATCTGGCCAGAGAGAATGGAGGGAGCGCGGTATTGAAATTTCTGATGAAGGGTCTAGGCCCGAAACGTCAGCCTTTCTGCTCCTATGATGCTGCTTGGCCTGCTGTGTTCATCCAGCTCTGCACCTTGTTGACTGAAATGAATGCTTGTTTATGATGGACGACCTGCAGATTGTTGAGAGGACGCAGTGTGGAGTTAGAGGAACACAGGAAGCGCCGACCCGAAACGTCAACTTTCCTGCTCCTCTAATGCTGCCTGGCGTGCTGTGTTCCTCCAGCTCCACACTGTGTTGTCTCTGAACTTCAGGGATAGTGCTAGGTCCAGTGTTATTTACCATAAATAAAATGATGGCAATGAATGCACCACTGCCGAGTTTGCAGGTAATACAAACAGGTGAGAGGGTAAGTAGTGAGGGTAACAGTTTTTTATGCAAGCATATTGACAAGTTGAGTGAGTGGGCAAAAACTTGACATGGAATATAATGTGGAAAAATGTGAAGTCGTGCACCTTGGCAGTGTCAATTAAGGAATTGAATAATATTTAAATTGAGAATGGCTGCGGATGGATTTAGTATTCTCATGCATGAATCCCCAAAAAGCTAATCTCAAGTGCAGTGGGTAATAGAGAAAGCAAGTAGACTGTTGGGCTTTATTTCAAAGGGAATTTAATATAAAAATATGTACCTTATTGAAATGTATAAGATTCTTCAAGGACTTGACAGGCAGGGTAGATATGGAAAGATTGTTTCTCTTTGTGGAACAGTCTAGGACCAGAGGGCATAATCTGAGAATAAAGAGTCTTTCATGTCTTACATGATGGGGAGGAATTTCTTGAGGGCTGCAAGTCTGTGGAATCCTTTATCACATAAGCCTGTTGATGTTGGGTCATATTGAAGGCTGAGATGGACATTTTTAATCAGTGAGGCAATTAAGGGTTATGGGGAATATGCAGCTGAGTGGAGTTGAGGTTTATCACATTGCCATGGTTTAATTGAATGGTGGAGCAGATTTGATGCGCTGAATGGCCTATGTTTGCTTCAATGTCTCATAGTCCTAAATCCTACTAAAACTCTATGACATGAGGTGGCCCTCAGCCACAGAGTTTTGGTCGTGTTAACTAAGGAAAAATATACCAACATTGGAGGTAGTCCAGAGAAGATTCACAATGTTGATCCTGGAAATGGAGAGCGGTTCAGTAGGTTGAGTTTATACTTATTGAAGGTTAGAAGAATTAGGAGGTCTTATTGAAACATTTGAGATTCTTAGGGGACTTATTGTGATAGATGTGGAGAGTTAACACTGTGTGGAGCTGGAGGAACAGAGCAGGCCAGGGGGTATCAGAGAAGCAGGAAAGTTGATGTTATGGGTCAGGACCCTTCTTCAAAAATGGGGTTGTTTCCTCTTTTGAAAGAGTCTGTGACCAGAGGGCATAATCACTGAGTAAGGAGGTCATCCATTTAAGACAGATGTGAATGCTTTTCCTTAGAGAAGAAAAAGTCTATCTGGAATATTGTATAGCAAAGACCTGGATTATTGAGTATATTCAAAATTGGCATAGGCAAGTTTCTCATCATTAAAAGTTATGGGAATAAGTCAGGAATATGGAGTCGAGGATTATCAGATCAGCAAAGATCTCAATGAATGGCAGAGCAGACTTGATGAGATTCTGCTTCTGCTTCTACATCATATGGTCTTATAGCTCTACCATTCGTTAAGAATGTGATTATCCTTCTGTGACCTCAACTACACACTTCCAGGCTAACTGAAAAACATTTTACTCCTTTGTTAAAAATAGTCAAAAGTCAATCTCCTCTGCCTTTGTGTATTCAATGACCCGGCCTTCACTGCACTCTGGGGAAATATACACAAAGACTCTGCAAGGAGTTCCAAAGACATTCAACGCTCTGAAAGAAAAAGATTCCTCCTTACCTCAGTCTTAAGTTGCAGCCCTGATCTTCTATCCCTCAAGCTGAACATAATATTTGATCATATTATAATCACTACTATCAAGGTGCACCTTCACTGTTATTAATTGCTGTAATCCCGTCTTGTATATTACCAGTTTTGGTAACGTCTGCTCTAGAATATAAGCAATTTACCTGAAAACATTCTTACGAACATATCAAGCAGACAACTCTTGTCAATATGATTTGTCCAATATATATGCAGATCAAAATCACCTATGAATATCTCCATATCCATCTCACAAGCTTTCACTATTTCTGAAGAATGGTCATTGGACTCAAAACGTTAACTCTGTTTCCCTCCAGATCCAGCCAGACCTGCTGAGTTTCTCCAGCAATTTGTTTTGTTTCAGATACTCGGTATCCACAGTTTTTTTTTATATACCCCATTATTTCTTCTTGCATATTCCATCGATAGTGCACTACGATATTATACGTGAATGCTATATGCATTCAGATATGGAGCCTTTAGTTCTCTCTATTTACTTTTTTTTGTAACCTTGGGCTTTATCTGCTGGTTCGCTCTTGGGTTTGCATTCTTTATGCCTTTCTGCCATGCTCTGATTGTCATTCCCCTTACTGGCACTCTTCACTTTTGCCTGGTCTTATCTGTTCAATGTACTACATCTTCCTGAACATGATCGCTTGCTTCCACTATTGGTTTAATGTTCACTCTACCACCCAAATATATCACTTAACAGAACACTAATCCCAGCATAGTTTAGATGAAAATTGCCTCAATCAATACTGGTGCCAGACCCCAATGATTTGTTATCTATTTCTCTCATACCAATCTTTCAACCACATATTTAACACACTCATTTTATTTAGCCTTTTTCTCATATCTTGAATAGTATTCTAAGATTATTGCCTTTTGATATTATGCTTTTCATTTTACCCCTAGCAGTTCATACTCCCTCGGCAATTAAGAGACTTTATAGAGTTGCTCAAAATCGTGGGAGGTATGGACAGAGAAACCATTTATATTGATGCAAGAGTCAAATAGAAATTCATGTTTAAGTGATTAGACAAATAATCAAAGGCGATGAGGAGAAAAACTTTTGTAGTATCTGTCTATAATGTGGAGGGCATTGCCTGAGAGGGTGGTGGAGATGGATGCAATTTTAACAGGGGATTAGATAAACATTTGAAGGGGAGAACATTACGTAAGTATGGGGAACAGATGGAGAAGTGAGTCAAGCTGGAATATCCCCTGGGAGATGAAAGCAAAGCTGCAGAAAATGCTGGAAATATTCACCTTTGGAGAGAGAAACTTATTTCTGGTGTGTGACCTTTCATCCGAACTTGGAAAGACACAAACCTGAAAAAACGTTTCTTTGTGAAAAGAAACGGTTGCCGATCCATTAATAATTTCCAACGTTTTCGGTGCTTTCGTTCCCAGTTTCCAGAATGGCAATATTTTCATCTTGCTTAGGTTGAATTGCTTCCTGTTCTGTGTAACCTTTCTATGAACGGGGAATTATAATATAAAATGTAACACTATACTTTAGCCACCGGAATGCACCAAATGCATCTGGATCCATTTCTCATGAACTAACAGACTAAATGAACATTCCTTAAATTGTTAGAAGTTTTGAATTAATAAACAGTTTTATTTGAACTCGGTAAATAAATAATCATGTTGCAGTCTAGAATGGTAAGATAGACAGTGTAAGCTTTCGAGTCTTGAAATCTGTTGTTCAGAAATACCATAGTCATGGAGTTGTACAGCACGGAAACACGCCCTTCAGTCCAACTCGTCCATGCTGACCAGATATCTTAATTAAATCTAGTCCCATTTGCCAGCATATGGCCTATATCCCTCTTAAACACTTCCTGTTCATATACTCATCCAGATGCCTTTTAAATGTTGCAATTGTACCAGTCTCCACCACTTCTAGCAGCTCATTACATACACGCACTACCCTCTGCGTGATAAAGTTGCCCCTGAGGTCATTTTTTTCCCCTCTCACCTTAAAACCTATGCCCTCTAGTTTTGGACTCCCCACCATGTGGAAAAGACCTTGTCTATTTACCCTATCCATGCACCTCATTTTAGAGCCTCTATAAGGTCACCCCTCAGCCTCCAGTGCTCCAGGAAAAATAGCCCCAGTCTATTCAGCTTCTCCCTATAGCTCAAACTCCCCCCAACTCTGGCAACGTCCTTGTAAATCTTTTCTGAATCCTTCCAAGTTTCGCAACATCCTTCCTATAGCAGGGAGACCAGAATTGCACATGGTATCCCAAAAGTGGCCTAACCAATGTCCTGTACATCTGCAACATGACATTCCAACTGTTATTCTCAATGTGCTGACCAATAAAGGCAAGCATATCAAACACCACCTTCACTATCCTATCCACCGGCGACTCTACTTTCAAGGAACTATGAACCTGCACTCCAAGGTGTCTGTTCAGCAACACTCCCCAGGATCTTACCATTAAGTTTACAAGTCCTGCCCTGATTTGCCTTTCCAAAATGCAACACCTCACATTTATCTAAATTAAACTGCATCTGCCACTCCTTGGATCATTGGCGCATCCGATCAAGATCCTGTTTTACACTGAGGTAACCTTCTTTGTTGTCCATTTCACCTCCAATTTTGGTGTCACCTGCGAACTTACTAATCATACCCCCTATGCTCTCCTCCAAATCATTTGTGTGAATGATGAAAAGCAATGGACCCAGCACCGATCCTTGTGACACACCATTGGTCACAGGCTTCCAGTCTGAAAAGCAACCCTCTACCAATACCCTCTGTCTTCTACCTTTGAGCCAATTCTATGTCCAAATAACTAGTTCTTCCCATATTCTGTGTGATCTAACCTTGCTAACCAGTCTACTGTGAGGAACATTGTCGATCACCTTACTGGAGTCCATATAGATCAGATCCATCACTCTGCCCTCATCAATTTTCCTCTTTAGTTCTTCAAAAAAACTCAGATCAGATTAGTGAGACATGATCTCCCACACACAAAGCCATATTGACTATCTCTAATCAGCCCTTGTCTTTCCAAACGCATGTAAATCCTATCCCTCAGGATTCCCTCCAACAATTTGCTCAAATGTCAGCTTTCCTGCTCCTCTGATGCTGCTTGGCCTGCTGTGTTCATCCAGCTCTACACCTTGTTATCACCGATGTCAGGTGTGCTAGTCTACCATTCCCTGGCTTTTCCTTACAACCTTTCTTAAATAGCAGCACCTCACTGGTGGCTATCGATGATACAAATATCTCAGCAAGGGGCCCAGCAATTACTTCCCTAGTGTCCCACAGAATTCTAGGATACATCTGATCAGGTCTTGGGGATTTATCCACCTTTGTGTTTGAAGATGTCCAGCACCACCACCACTGTAATATGGACATTTTTCAAGATGTTACTATTTATTTCCCCAAGTTCTTTACCTTCCATATCCTTACTGATGCAAAATACTTGTTTAGTATCATCCCCCGTCTCCTGTGGTTCCACACACAGGCGGCCTTGCTGATCTTTAAGGGGCCTGATTCTCTCCCTAGTTACCCCTTTATCGTTAATGTATTTGTAGAATCCTTTGGATTTTCCTTAACCCTATTTGCCAAAACTATCTCATGTTCCCATTTTTCCCTCCTGATTCCCCTCATAAGCATACTCCTATTGCCCTTATACTCTTCTAGAGATTCACTCGATCTCTGCTGTCTATACCTGACATATGCTTCCTTCTTATTCTTAACCAAAACCTCAATTTCTCTAGTTATCCAGCATTCCCTACACCTTCCAGTCATCCCTTTACCTGTGAACATCTGCCCCCCCAATCAACTTTTGAAAGCTCTTTCCTAATACTATCAAAATTGGTCTTCCTCCAATTTAGAACGTTAACTTTTAGATCCAATCCATTCTTTTCCATCATTATTTAAAACTGATAAAATTATCGTCACTGCCCCACTGACACTTCAGTCTCCTGTCCTGCCTTATTTCCCAAGAGTAGGTCACGTTTTGCACCTTCTCCAGTAGGTACATCCATATACTGAGTCAGAAAATTTTCTTGTACACACTTAACAAATTCCTATCCTTCCAAGCCCTTAACACTATGGCAGTCTCAGTCTGTGTTTGCAAAGTTAAAATCCTCTACCATGACCACCCTATTATTCTTACAGATAACTGAGATCTCCTTACAAATTTGTTTCTCAATTTCTCAGAAACTATAGGGGTGTCTATAGTACAATTCCAATTAGGTGATCATCCCTTTCTTATTTCTCAGTTCCACCCAAATAACCTCCTTGGACATATTCCCAGGAATATCCTCCCTAAGTACAGCCCTAATGTTGTCCCTAATTAGAAACACAACTCCCCATCCTCTCTTGCCCCCTTTCTATCCTTCCTATAGCACCTATACCCTGGAACATTAAGCTAGCAGTCCAGTCTATCTCTAAGCCACATCACTGTAATTGTTATAATATCCCAGTCCATGTTCCCAAACATGTCCTGAGTTCATCTGCCTTACCTGTTGGGTCTCCTGCGTTGAAATAAATGCAGTTTAATTTATCAGTCCTTCGTCTTTCTCTACTTTGTTCCTGCCTGCCCACCAGTATATTGGTCCCCTTCCAATTCAGGTGCAATCCATCCTTCTTGTACAGGTCTCTTCTACCCCAGAAGAGATTCTAATGATCCAAAAATGTGAATCCATCTCGTCTATCGTCTGTTCTATACTCCTATTCCTACCCTCCCTAGCTCATGACACCAGGACTAATCCAGATATTACTATCCTCAGACCTACTTTTTAATTTCCTGCCAAACTTCCTATATTCGCTCCTCAAAGTCTTGACCTTTTCTCTTCTTGTGGTGTTGGTTCCGATGTGTATAATAACCTCCTGCTGGTCCCTCTCCCCTTTGGGAATAATCTGAAACCACTCTGAGATATCCTTGATCCTGGGTCCAGGGGAGCAACATACCATTCTGATGACTCACTGTCAACCGCAGTAACATCTGTCTGTGCCTCTGACTAGAGTCCCCTATCACAATCGATTGCTTGGAACCTGGTATACCCCTCATTACATCAGAGCCAGTCTCAGTACCGAAACTTGGCTGTCAGTGCTACATTCCCCTGTGAGCCCATCATCCCCTATGTTTCCAAAACAGCATACTTGTTTGAGATGGGTATAGCTACAGGAAGTACTACCTATCTCCCTCTCCTCCCTTTCCTGGAGGTAACCCATCCACCTGACTATCTTTGGTTTATCTCCCTCCCTACAACTGCCATCCATCACACTCCCTAGCTCCTGTAAATCCCTCAGTGCCTCTAACTGCCACTCTGTGCGATGTGATAGGATTCACAGCCAAACATACTTCCTTCAGACCTAATCATCAGTAACTCTCCCTAATTTCCCACATCCAATAGGAAAGAGCACATCACTCCACTGAAGGCCATCTTTGCAATTTAACAATCTACAGACCCAAAAAATAACACTGTCTTACTGCTCTGAAAACACTGCTCCAGGCTAGCTTAGCACTTATATTTTTATATTTTTAAAGTTTAATTGAGACAGATCTCAATAAAAAATATATAAATCAAAAAAGCACCCACTCTACTCATTATTGTAGATTTTAAAAACTCAGTAAGGTTACACTTTAAAACCAGCTACTTAACTGCTCTCCCTCACAGGTTTCTCCAAGGTCAGCTGTGAATTTTGCTGCTTGTTTATTTTTCTTAGGACGAGTTCCCATGTCCAGAGATACTTGAAACCAAACAGCAGATTTAGCTGTGCAGGTTACTGCTGGTTCAGACAGTAGTGTAGGTTTCTTTCTCTGTTTGAATCACTTCTCATGTAGTCACTACCATTGTCTCCCTTCCTCCTTTTTGAAGTGCTGTTGTTTTGATATTTTTTCCCCAAAGCTCAAAAACAATGCAACAGCTTATAAAACAGTAATTACTGGTCTTAGAATTCGAGGAAATTAGCTCCAACACTGAAAATACCTCAAAAAAGGAGCAACTGTTACAGCCACAATTTTTCCTAACCTCCATCTTGGATTACCCAGGATCAGTTGCCAAAAGTGTTTTGAGCAGCCACAAAAACTTGCACAATTGGTTTAATACAGGACTTTGGGACCAGGAGCATGATAGAATACATTATTTTGATTAGTAAAACAATTTTTATTACAACTTTATGTTTTAGCACTATTCTATCTTTCGATGTTTATACCTATGATGTTTTCATATTCTCCCTCTTGTGGTTGGGCATTGTAACATCATTGTATTACCAGCAAATTCCAAAATCCAGAAATGAATTGGTTTCATACATTCTGCACTGGAGCAGTTTACAAGATATATATATTCTTGTTTGCAATATGAACCAAACTATTTAACTCAATTTCTCTTTTAACCAAGGATCTTTTTAAAAAAAAAAGGTTGTAATCTAATCTTTCATATCTACATTGCTAATAAAGCATGGACAGCTTGACTGGGCCCTGATTCCCAATACGACTATGGAAATGATGTCTGTCATAAAACCTCCAATAAATCAGTTCTCCTACATTACATCTAAAATGTTTTAACTAGTTGCAAATCAAAATCATTATCCTAGCCTGGAACAGACAAACAGTAATAAATATATGAATATGCTGTCAGACTATTCAAATATAATTGCAAATGAAATAAAAATAGAAGGCAAATGGACCAGTATAATACTGCAGGAAGTCATAGCGTCATACAGCATGGAAACAGACTCTTCGGTCCAACCAGTCCATGCCAACTAAACTATTCCAACTTGCCTGCTACTGGACCATGACCCTCCAAACCTTTCCTTTTCATGTACTTATCCAAATGTCTTTTAAACGTTGTAATTGTGCCCACATCCACCAGTTCCTGAGGATGTTCATTCCACATGCGAACCACCCTCTGTGTTTAAAAAAAAAAGTCCCTCGTGTCTTTTTTAAATCTCTCTTCTCTCACTTTAAAAATGTGGCCCCTTGTCTTGAAATCTCCCATTCTAGGGAAAAGACATCTACCATTAACCCTACCTATACCCCTCACGATTTTATAAACTTCTGTAAGGTCACCTCTCAACCTCCTAAGTGTTCACTCGTTCACAAGAAAGCATATTAAATAGATAATCTTAGAAGCTTCATGAAATTGTAGTAATTTGTTTTGGTTCTGTGACCAAAACCACAAATCACAATGATGACACATATTTGAAATGTTAATTGCCTTGAAACTTAAGCATACAACTTAACAAATATTCTTCTCCCATTACTCAAAAGGGAAGATGTGAATGCCATTCTTACTCAAAACAAGTATCCAGCTAATATCGACGATCTTAATAAAGACAAGATGTCTGAATCTTAACAGAATAAAATTATTATGGAAATAATTTGTTTAGTATTGGCAATCATCATGTAACATGGTGGATAGAAGGAGATCTCAACAGAGTGAAAACTGGCCAGTAAATTACCATAATCAAGGAGTAACAAAATAGAGCTATAGGTTTCAAATGTCAGATATAAGCCTGAGGATTATTAAATGCAGGAAACATGAATTTAGATAATGCTGCCTAATTAATTTCCTTAGGAAGTGAAAGGCCATGGTAATTATGAAATAGATCCAATGAGATGGTGCACTTTTTCTTCCAAAAGGTTTTTAGATGAATTGCACGTGGTACCTCTTGAATAAGCCTCAAGCTCTAGAGGATGGTAATTCATATTAGAAATGGTTAAGAAGCTGTTGTGGTTGGTTGGCTCGCCGAGCTGGTTTGTTGTTCCGCAGACATTTTATTACCCTGTTGGGTAACATCATCAATGCAGCCTCTGATGAACTGACGTTGTGTTTTCCTGCCTGTTATTTAAACTCTGGTGTCTGTTGAGCTGGATTACCTCACTTCCGGTTTTCATTCGCAGCGGAGTGTATATGGGGTCTAGCTCTGTGTTTATTGATAGCTTTCTTAGTGGAGTACCAGGCTTCTAGGAATTCCCGTGCTTGTCTCTGTTTTGCCTGTCCCAGGATCCTGGTGTTGTCCCAATCGAATTGGTGGTTCTTATCCATATGGGTGGAGATGAGTGAGTATTAGTCGTGTCTTTTTGTTGCCAATTGATGTTCGTGTACCCTTGTGCTTAATTTCCTTCCTTTGTCCAATGTAGTGTTTGTCGCAGTTTTTGCAGGGAATCTTGTACATGACACCGGTCCTGTCCATAGTGGGTAGTGGGTCTTTGGTCTGGGTGAGCAGTTGGCGTAGGGTTGATGCGGGTTTGTGTGCTACTCTGATGCCCAGTGGTCATAGGAGTCTTGTGGTCCATTCAGATGTGTTCCTGATGTAAAGTAGCATGATGAGTGTGTCGGGGTGTGTAATATCTTCCTGTTGTCGTGCGTGTGATAGGCATCTTCTGACCCAGTTTTTTGGGTATCCATTGTCTTTGAATACTTGGAAGAGGTACTCTTCTTCTTGGCTCTGTGCTGCTGCAGTGTGTTGTTGCCCGTTTAAATAATGTTTCTCATGCAACTTCATTTGTGGGTATTAGGGTGGTTGCTGTTGAAATTCAGTACTTGGTCAGTGGGTGTGGCTTTCCTGTGTACTCTTGTTAGGAATTCCCCATTTGTCCTGTGTTCCACCATGACGTCCAGGAACAGCTCCCATTCCTGGACCCGGACCAATGGATACCAAAGTTTAAATAACAGGCAGGAAAACACCACAGCGCTTCATTGGAGGCTACACTGATGATGTTACCCAGCAGGGTAATGAAATGTCTGTGTAAGAACGAACCAGCTTGGCGATCCAACCAACCACAACATCCACAACCCGAGCTACAAATCTACTCAAACTTAGGGTTAAGAAGCTGGCTGAAACATACTTGCCAAAGAAGTTGTCAGTTGCAATGGGGAGGGAGTACTGATTTGGCCAAGTATCAGAAAGCAGAGTAAGAGTAATGCCCAAATTGGCTAAATGTGGCTAATGATATCCTGCAAGGATCTGTATTAGAGCCTCAGTTATTTGTATACTTATTTATTGATATGGGAAGCTACAACTGCTAATTTGCCAATGATGCAAAGATGGGTAGCATTATATGTACTTCATAAAAAGAATATTGATTGAAGTAAATTGGCAAAACTGTGGCAATTGGATTTTTAGGTAAGACAAAAGTAAAATCATTCATTAAGACCTGAACAAAAAAAATAGGACAGAGTATTTTCTAATTGGTGAAACCTAGTAACAATGGAGGGGCTAGCGAATTGGCAAGAGTTGGAAGACAAGGTGATCAGTCAGCTTCGCCTGGTCAGGAAGGAGTGATCTCATCCAGAGTACAATGCAGCCTGAGCAATTTACATAGTTCAGGGAATTTGGAGGCAAAGTGGTAATTTAGAACAAAGAACAAAGAAAATTACAGGAACAGGCCCTTCGGCCCTCCAAGCCTGCACCGATCCAGATTCTCTATCTAAACCTGTCGCCTATTTTCCAAGGATCTGTATCCCTCTGTTCTCTGCCCATTCATGTATTTGTCTAGATACATCTTAAATGATGCTATCGTGCCCGCCTCTACCACCTCCGCTGGCAACACATTCCAGGCACCCACCACCCTCTGCGTAAAGAACTTTCCACGCATATCTCCCTTAAACTTTTCCCCTCTCACCTTGAAATCGTGACCCCTAGTAATTGAGTCCCCCACTCTGGGGGAAAAAGCTGCTTGCTAGCCACCCTGTCTATACCTCTCATGATTTTGTAGACCTCAATCAGGTCCCCCTTCAACCTCCTCCTTTCTAATGTGAATAATCCTAATCTATTCAACCTCTCTTCATAGCTAGCGCCCTCCATACCAGGCAACATCCTGGTGAACCTCCTCTGCACCCTCTCCAAAGCATCCACATCCTTTTGGTAATGTGGCGACCAGAACTGTATGCTGTATTTCAAATGTGGTCGAACCAAAGTCCTATACAACTGCAACATGACCTGCCAACTCTTGTACTGAATACCCTGTCCGATGAATTAAAGGAGGGAGAAGTTACTTTTTGCTTTTTTTTTTGGCTCGTAGTTTTCAAGGTTTTGTTTTGAAACGGGCTAAATTGAAGCCTAGGATTAGGAGCCACAGCATAAAAGTACATCACAGGTATACCATAAGTTCATTGGTTGGTGATAGCTATCAATTTGGCTATCTACTTTAGGCTACTTTCATTTGATGGTAAATAAGGGAGATATTTACAGACTGCAAACTAAAAGACCAGTGCAAAACTTTTTAAAATCAAATTAAGAATGAAGTAATTAAAATAGAGATTCTGGGCCAGGCAATATGTTTTAACTGAGATATGAGAGGTGGAAGACCCCATTATGATTCATTGTGATCATATCTTAACAAGTGTCAGTTGCTTGAGGAACTCTGGCTCAGAGTTGATGAGCTGCAGTCTGAACTTCAAACACTGCAGCAGATCAGGGAGGGGGCTAGTTTCCTGGATACTGTGTTTCAGGAGGTAATTACACCCCTTAGATTAACTACCTGAAATTTGAAATCAGGACAAGAAGGGTGTGATGACAAGCGATGTAGGTAGAGGGATCTAGGAGGTTCTGCGGAAGAACCCTCAGCCCTTGAGCTTGTGTGTTTTGCAAACATGAATTCTTGTTAGATCAACAATTAATTTTAAGCATGAGAAGATAGTTTTTTTTTGTTAGCCAACGATATTAAGGGATATAGGACATAGGTGAGCATAAAGTTGAGTCACACATTAGTCATGACTTCATTGAATGCAGAACAGGCTAGAGGCTAAATGGCCACCTCCTGTTCTGCCTGGATGTACTGCTATGTCTAATTTGTAGAAACGGCTTGGATTTAGAAATTTTAAACTCCATGCTGAAGTAAGGCAAAAAAGCAAGCTGCTAAGGCAATATTAAACTACATAATAACAATACAGGTCAAGATTGGTAGTATTCTGGACAGACTCCACCTTGAATACCGGAGATAGTGCAGACAAAGTAGCAGAGACAAAAGTCTTGAAATCTTTTAAACAATTGGATGTTTTGATAAAAGAATTTTATTTTTCCAGATGGATAAATTGAGTTTGGTTGACTGGTCTTTCTTATTTGTAACCATCTTCTCAATGAGCTGCACCTTTGAATATATTAGAACAAGTAGTTATTCATTAATGACTTAAGATGCTTGTCATTGAACAAACTTCTGAACATCCTCAAACTTGTGAATTTGCATTTATAAATCAAGATTACAAATTCATCATCTTTGCCACGATCAGATTCTGTTTCTTTGTAGTGAATTGGTAAGAACCAATAAATTGTGCAATTAATTGTTTAGCTTGGCTACCTTATTTCTTTTGTGTCTGGTTTACATTTGTGTATCAAATCAACATGAAAATTTTCTCGCAGGGTTTTTTACAAACATATTAGGGATCCTTAGCATCTGATTTCACCTACCACTTCCCAATACTAATTTTCTTGCTTATACGCAAAATAGCAAAAATCTAAATTAAATTGGAGTGTTGACTTAAAGATCCTTATTTACGCATTCCATATGAATTCTATTATAGTCTGCTTGTCAGGCACTGATTACATTTTCATCTTTGAGAAATGACCTTCTGTGGGCCTGTTTTAATTCCTTGTATGTTAATTCACACACTGCAAAATGAGTTAATACCGAATATGAGAAACAAGGTTTTCAAATTTTGTTTCCATTGCCATTTGAATTTAATATGATACCAGATTTTAAGGTTGAAAAGTTCAAAGACTGTTTTGACAGGTACTCCATTGTAGACAAAAGTAAATTTGTTTACTTTGGACCTATAAAAGATAAAATCGGGTTCTTTCTAAAATGGTGAAGAATTGGAAACCAGTCCAAATGTAATTGAGTGTCCAACTCATAATTTATTAAATGTTATGACCAGGTAAAGAAAATACTGATAGTAAAGAAAGATACTATTTTCCTTTTAGAATTAATTTGTAGCACACTTTCTTGAACACACACTGTTCTGACCAACTAAATATTACCTTTTTTTATTTAACCAATTTGTCAGAGATGTCTTTACACACCTCTGGAGCAGGTGGGTCTTGAACCCAGAGCTCTTGGTCCAGGCGTAGGGACACTACCACTGTGCCACAAGAGGGCCCAGCTTATTGCAGCTGGTATTCCCAGGTGGTTTCCAAGTATTAACCAGGCCTGAGTCTGCTTAAGTTACGAGATCAGGTGTTTCAGACTAATATGCTCCTAAGATTCAGTTAGGGGTCCCTGATGAGGCAATCCAATATCTAATAATTTGGCAGCCAACCACAACCTTGATATCAGTATCAATAGCAATTTCTTTGCATACTTCCCATGTCCCAAGGTTTTGTTTTAAAGTAGTATGAATCTAGTTCATCAGAAAGCCAGGAATTTCCTTAAAACATTCCTGAATACACGTTCTGCTAATTTTCATCAGTGGATTGTTGAAGTATGTTGAAGCAAATAAACACTATCTAATAACAATTGCAGAGATGAGCCTGCATAGTAATAAGGATATCCTGAATGTTGAGGGATGTGTGATATTCAGAAGAGGTCATTGGTGAAATATTTAGAGAAGACTTTGGTACAGAATCAATCTGGGTTGAGCTGAGGAATAGGAGTGATCTACAGATCTCATCATAATAACCACTGTGTAGGATGAAACATTGGCTGCTCATAAGGCTTTTGTGATAGTCTCAAAGGATGCATGCTCTGGTAACAAGCAGAAAACAGGTTATAATAGATTTTGTAATGTGACAGGATCAATTAACCAGCTCAGGTAAAAAGCACACCTAGATATCAGCAACTAAAATATGATCGAATTTTACATGCAATTTGAAGGAGGAGATTAGATCCAAGACTAATATTTTGCTTTCAAATAAGGGTACCTGTGAGGGCATGAAATCTGAAGTGAACAAGGATACTTGTCTCAGATCAATAAAGAAACAGTGACAGATATTTAAGGAGTTATTTCAGAATATTCAAAATGAAACTATACAAATATATATAAAATAAATTTATTTCTACAAAAATTTTTCGAGGGAGCACCTACCATCTGTTATTTATTAAATAAGTTAAGGGAAGCATCAAGCATGAGGAAAAGGCACATAATTATGCCAAGGTGATTGGACAGAATGTAAAGAAGGCCAGAAAATGATTGAGATTAATCAGAAGAAAGAAATTGGAGTATGAAAGGTAAGATACCAGAAATATAAAAATGGATAGAAATAATTTCTACAGCTATTTAAAAAAGAAAAACATAAGTAAGGTAAAGTTGCCAGACCATTGGGTAGCTCTCTCAGAGAGATGATTGGTGGTTTAACCTAAGGGTCACTATGCCTCAGGTGAGGTTGAGAAGGTGAATCCTTTATGGTAACCTCAGCTGGTGAGGGAATTTGACCTGTGCCATTGGCATCAGCTTACATGCAAACCAGCTGTCTAGCCAACTAAACTAACCGATGTCCTGAGTGAGTTTGTAGAAAAGGAAATGGTGAATGAAGGAAACAAATATTTGCCTTTGTCTTCACTATGAAGAATACAAAGTAGCTACAAATCAAGAGTTGGAGGGAACAAAATAACTTGAAGTTACAACCACCATGGAAGGAATATTGATGAATGGATATAGCTGGGGGCAGATCCCAGGTCTTTAGACTTAATTCTAGACATTCAAGACTACCTAATAAGGTAGTAAATGCGTTGATGTTAATTTTCCAAAATCCACTAAATAATGGAAAAGTTCCATCAGATAGGAAAGTAGCAAATTTATTCTTGGGGGAGTGAGGAGTGCAGAAAACAGGAAACAAGAAAAACTGAGTAATTAGAGAGGCTAGTGGTATTACCGCTAGAGTATTAATCCAGAAATGTAGCTTATGTTCTGGGAACCTAGGTTCGAATCCTGCCACAGCGGATGACGGAATTTGAGTTCAGTAAAAGATATTTAAAATTAAGAATCTGCCGATGACCATGAAATCATCGGTGATTGTCGGAAAAACCCATCTGGCTCACTAATGTCCTTCAAGGAAGGAAATCTGCTTTCCTTACCTGGTATCCTGAAATTTAGTTACCTGAAATCTGCCATTCTTACCACGGAGAGATGATGGCCTAGTGGTATTATCGCTGGACTGTTAATCCAGAGACCCAGATAATGTTCTGGGGACCTGGGTTTGAATCCTGCCACGGCTGATGGTGGAATTTGAATTCAATAAATATCTGGAATTAAGAATCTAATTTTACTGTGAATCCCAGCGACGATTGTTGGGAAAAACCCATCTGGCTCACTAATGTCCTTTAGGGAAGGAAACTGCCTTCCTTTCCTGGTCTGGCCTACATGTGACTCCAGACCCACAGCAATGTGGTTGACTCTTAACTGCCCTCTGGGCAATTAGGGATGGGCAATAAATGCTGCCTAGCCAGTGACCCCCTTATCCCGTGTATGAATAAAGAATAATACATGTGCCTCCAAAACTGTAGCAATGTGGTTGACTCTCAACTGCCTTCTGAAATGGCCTGGCAAGCCACTCATTTATATCATTTGCTACAAAGTCTCAAAAAAAAGAAACTGGACAGACCACCTGGCGTGGAACTAGGCAGCGGAAATGACAGCAGCAAAACAGCCCTAATGACCCTGCAAAGTACTCATTACTAACATCTGGGGGTTGTCCCAAAATTGGGAGATCTGTCTCACAGACTAGTCAAGCAACAATCTGATATCGACATACTCACGGAATTATACCTCACATGCAACGTCCCAATGCCACCATCACCATCCCTGGATATGCCCTGTTCCCCCAGTAGGACAGACCCAGCAGAGGTGGCGGAACAAGTGGTATACAGCCAGCAGCAAGTTACCCTGGGGTTAAACATGGGCAAGGAAACTCCCTGCTGATTATGATGTAGTGTCTTCTCTGGCTGATGAATCAGTATCCCTCCATGTTGAACAATACCTAGAGGAGTTTTATTAATTAAAATCTCTTGTTAAGACCACATCGCAGATAGTCTGAGTTCCTACATCGATTACAGACCAGACAGATGGTGCTTTAAGATGGGTTGCATGACATCACAACATAAGTCAACATAAGTCTAGCCAGTTGTATGTATATAATATGCAGTGACATCAGACAGCACAGAGCCTGTGTGATATCATAGAATGTAAATAATGTTGTTGAAAAACCTCAAGACATCTGTCTCAACAAAAACTTATTTTTTTATGGGTGTGCTAATATAAGACAAAAGCTTGCTGGCAATGTTGTTCAACTCAGCCAGCAACACCTGCATCCTGCATGTGAATTGAAAAAGTGTATCGTTAGTGGATGTGAAAGTGAAGTTAATGCCCAAAATCAGTCATGATTGTAATGAGTGATGGAGCGGGATCGATATGCCGTATGGTCTACTTCTATCCCTATTTCTCAAGTTCCTTTCTCTGTTTATTTCTGCTGAATTAGCACTAGTTCTTCACAGTTCAGCGTGAGGTCAAGAGTTTATTGGGAAACTTGGCACAACTGGAAGATCAGCATAGATTTCGTCCTGACATGCAGGCCAACGTGAGCAAATAAACTGAAGTGGCATGATGGTGAATATCAGCTACTTAACCATGCTGCATTTTTTGGTTTAAGCCATAGTGTTGTTTCTCTCACCACCTACTGCAGACCCAGTTTAGCAGCTATGTCAGTCATGCTGCTGCTGCTGTTTTGAAATTCTAAATTAATCCTTAAAAGCCCGGCATCCATGCTGTAATCTTGGAAGAAATTTGTTGTCACTAAGTCAGAAAAAATGATATGTTAAAAATCTCACCAGAGAGTTAATGAGCCAGCTGTCAAAACTGTTACCCATAATGATCGGGGTCCAAAGGTACTCTGTTTCCTCGTTTCAGTCTTCCAACCAGCATTCACACCTGCTAGTGGGAGAACCAGTATTCCTTGGATAGTGTGAGATTGCCTAGTCTGATTCCTATGTTCAATACCTGATAGCAGACTTGATAGGAAATTCTGAATTGCCTTTGGTCAAAATGCCAAACTTCCTGCACTTAACATCCATAAAAGGGGATGGTGAAGGTCAGTAGAGAATGGAGTCCTCATTGTTATACCGTAATACTTTGTCGTTGTATTACTCGATACTAGGTAGTGCAGCAAACTCCTGACAAAGCTGTGAAATATAGATAACACAAAAGTGAGGAAAATAATTTATTTAATTAGTATAAGATTAGAAGGGACAATTACAAAACTTTCAAACCTTGAGCAGAGTTGAAGATTCAAGAAAATGTATTTTCTCCCTAAGGATAATTTCCCAGAAAAAAAGTTAATTCATATTAATTTTAAAAGAAGGGTAAGTAAGTTACTGTTCCATAATGTCTATGTCAACAAGTACAAGCGGAGAGAGTGGGAAAGTTAAAAACATTTGATTAATCATGTTCTACTGAGGATGGTGTCAGCTTCCGGGACTTAAAGCTGCCTTTTTAACTTATTTTTTACTCAATTACTAAAAATAGTTAATTGTATTAACCACTTTGTAATGGATTGGAATTCAAATAATTTACATCTTATTCCTACTTGCATGCAGAGTTCCAATTTGAATAATTTTCATATGCTGTTGTGTTAATGACATAATTTTAAGTATTGCTGGCTTTTGATACTGTTGGACTGGGGGAGGGAGGAGCTTGAGGGCACACAAGGCAGTTTTGCTAGGTAACTAAAAGTATTTTTTTTACTGCACAGATTTTTAATCCAGCATGGATACCCAGTTTTTGAGACGTATGGTTAGTTTTTGATCATTTACAGATGCATGTGTAAGATATAAATTTCCAGTGAAAAACAGTGGAAGTGAAAAGGAAAATAATTCTTTTTCAGTATGGTGTCTGTTACTCCATGCAAGAAGACCATTTTCAACAACACTGAAATGGACAGAGAACAGAAAACAGCCTGGAAATCAGTACCTCTTCATCAGATTCCAAACGGTACCCCATTAAAAGAGTTACATAAACTTCCATGTGTTTCAGCAAGTATCCAACAAAAGAATACCAACCTGAAACCTCCAGACACATTCCCTATAATCTCATTAAAAGCTAAGAAAAATCATCAAGTAACTCGTCAACTTCAATCCACAGTCCTGGAAAATGAGGGAATGTTTCATGTAATTCCTCCTGATACACTTTTTGAATCAAAATCTATTGTGGAATTAAACCAGAGTTACGTCAAATCTCATTTAAATCCGATTGGATCTACATTGATCAAACAAATAGTCTCTGAGAGTCCTGCCAAAATGTTCCAAAAAATGAAAGACAAACTTCACTGTGATCATCTTCAGATAACTGAAAATCACCATCTTCAAACCCCCCCAAAAAAATCTTTTGGTTTGAATGGGGCTGTTGCATCTGTGAATGGACGTGTAATAGAAAACACATTTTCAGGTATGAACTAATACTAACTGAATATTGATTATTATTCAGGGCTATGCATATTTAATATTTTGTTTATTTTATCATTAAACCCAGCTACTTGTATTTAGCAGCATGTACAGGTTCATCAATAATTGATGAGACAGTCTAATTTTGTTCTCCGCATCATTCAATCATTATTTAACAAAAGAAAATCTAAATACCAATTGTCTCCTTTCATGGATGAACGTGTTGCTGGCCAGGATATGTTGCCTATCCTCAACTGTGCTTGAGAAGCTGTCACTGAGCTACCTTGAGTTGCTGCAATCTATCTGGTTCATCTTTTCTATATCAGTTTTACCCAACTGAGTGACTTTTATAGAGATGGCTATTAAGAGTCGACCATATTGCAGATAGTTAAGAGGTGCATCTAAACCAGATCAAAAGATAAAAGTGATCATTTTCATCCATAAAGGGTATTGGTGAATCAGATTAGGTTTTTATGACAAACAACAATAGTTTCATTGTCACTATTGCTGAGGTTGGTTTTCCCAAATGTATTAATTAGTTGAATTTACATTCCACCAACTGCCACAATAGAATTTGAATCCATATCCCTAGAGCATTAGCCTGAACCTCTGGATTGCAGGTCCAGTAACACTGCTTATTGACCTGTTGAGTCAACAACGTTTATCCAGTGAAATACAAGGTACTAAAAATAAGCTGAAGTTGTACCTGTTTTCAATACAATGGCAAAAGAAATCACTGATTAGTATTAAATTAAAACAAATAAAAGAATTAACCTTGATGAATTCTTGAATAAGAAATCCAAAACATCTAACACCACCGCAGTTTGGCTCAGTTGTAGCACAAGTTGTCAATTCCAGGAGCACCCCATTACTTGTATTCATAAGCAGTGGCAAACTAAGGGGAAAGGTTAACCTCCAAAAGAGAGAAACTTTTTATTTCTTCTTTATATAATGAGATTTTGCACTGCTGTGTTTGCTTAATCACAAGCAAGTACATTGGTTAGAAAATGTTTTGGAACATCCAGCAAACATTAAAAGCACAACGTAACATTGCTTTAGAAATGATTCAACTACAAATTCAACTTCCTCAGAGTATCCTAGAATAAAGAAGGATACACCACAGCTAGAATGCTTAAAGCAGTACCTATTTCTAATAAAATCTGAGTTGCTAAGAAACTTGCATATTATACTTGTCAGGAAGTCATGGCTGTGGGGCAGGAAGGAATATAGAAATCATCCATTAAAAGGTGGGAATTCAGAATACTGTTGTATCTAATTCTGTTTGAGAAGGTACTGGTGAGCTGCTGCTTTACACCTCCAGTGTAATCCTTGACGTGGAGGTATTCTGACAGCATTGTTACGTAGGACTTCATACGTTATCATCCAGTGACAATAAAGGGGTAGCAAGGAGCTTCCAGGGTGGTGTGTGAATTGGGGGGAACTTCCAGGTGTGCCATATACCTGCTCCCTTGTCC
The DNA here is from genome assembly GCF_021869965.1 of Rhincodon typus. Taxonomy (NCBI): domain Eukaryota; kingdom Metazoa; phylum Chordata; class Chondrichthyes; order Orectolobiformes; family Rhincodontidae; genus Rhincodon; species Rhincodon typus. The sequence goes on along the minus strand of NC_063339.1, from coordinate 29,829,510 downwards.
TTCTATGCAGTAGAGGTCATGCATTTGGGAGGTGCTGTTGAAGAAGCCTTGGCAAGCTGATGTAGGTGTGTACACACTACAACCACTGTGTGTTGGTGGTGGAACAGGTGAATATTACAGAACAGCAATAAAACTGGCCCTGTCATTGGTACCTGCATACCATGTACAAATTCATTTTAAAACATTAAGGTGATGGGTACATTCACGCTGCTTGCTTTGCTGTTGTTGTGTAAAGTTTCACAAGTGTTATTGGAACTGCAGTCACCTAGGCAAATGGGGAATATCCTATTACAGTCCTAATATGTGGCTTGAAGATGACGGAAAGACTTTGAGGAGCTGAGAATTCTCAGCATCTGACCCATTCTTTTACCCACAGTATTTATGAGGCTGATCTAATTAAGCTTCTGGTCACTGCTGATCCCAGGATGTTTATGGTAGGGCATGTAATGATAACGGTAATAAATGTCAAGGGGACGTGGATATGGTCTATCTTTTTGAAGATTTTTATTGCCTAGTATTTGAGGGTGCAAATGTTAATAGTCAGTTAATAATCCAAGTTCTTGTTGCTTGTGACCATAAACTTCTTCACTATTTGAAGAATTACCAATGAAACGGAGCACTGCAATAATCACCACTTCTGACCTTATGGAGAGAAAGCCATTGATAAGTGTCCAAAAATGTTTGGGCCTAAGCCACCATCTAATGAAACTCCTACAATGTAAAGATTAACCTTCACCAACTACAGTGTCATCTTCTTTTGTGCTGAGTTTGACTCCAGCTAAAAAAGTGTTTCCTTTGTGATCTCAATTGATTATATTTTGAAATGGCTCCTTGATGTAACTCTTGGTCAGTGTTACTTGGTGTCAAACGCAGTCACTGTCACCTCAGAAGTGACAATACTGATTAAAGAAGACATTTTTTGTTAAAAAGAGGATAGCTTGAAGATGGTGAGGACATAATGTAATTGGTTAAAGTTGAGAAGTAAATGTGTATGACCATGCTACTTGGGGGTATTCTAAAAATTTCTACTTAGAAAATAAATCGTGTATAAAGATTACAGAATGGTATTGGGACGTTTTAAATTCGTAGACTTCCTGTGTAAAATTGTTTTATAACAAGGCATCTTTCTTATTTCCTGGCCTAACACTGAAAATTGCACATTCTCTTCAGTTGTACTACATTGTACTCGCTTTGTGTCTACCTGAAGCCGTTGCTGTGCCAGTTCTCAGTTTCCCAGTTGAGCCTGCCACAGGGTTGGTCTTGCTTTTCAAATCTTTTCAAATAAAACAAACCTTTGAAAATCTCCGTTAGACGCAGTGGTCATGAGATGCAGATGGTATGTAGTGTAAGATTTATTTCCCTGAAACTTTCTGCCTGTGAGGGTGGTGGAAATGGAGACAATGAATAATTTCAAAAGAAAACTAGGCAGGTATTTGAGAGAAATAAATTTGCAGGGCTATGGGAAGATAACAGATAATGGGGCTATTGGATTGCTCCACAGAGAGTTGGCATTGATTCTATGCTAGCCTCTACTTGCAGTATAATGAGTGGCCACAACTGTAAGTTGTAATCTTTTGACAGCTAGCCACCTTCTTAAACTCCCTCCACCCCCAACAATAAGTGCAAGGGTCGTACTTTCTACATATGATTGAAAACATTCAGTCAGCTGTTTCCCTCCCTGTCCACTGTGTTAGAGGTTCTCTAAACTTCCAACCACAATTCCCAACCTATCCCAGAATCTGTATTACTTTCTAGAATATGACCTATCTCCCATTATGCCCTCCTTCATGTAAAGGATACCATCCTTGAAAACTCCACCTTTTCAATTTCGGGAAGTCCACTATTAGAACAGGTTTCTGATGCTTTAGCTGCATGATACAATTTGCATTGCAGTCATCTAGGTTCAGCTTTACATTAAACTGCACTGCACAGTTTGCTTCATAGAATCATGCAATGCAAAAGGCGACTACTGGATCCATTGCACTGGTGCAGGCTTATTCATAGATCTATTTAATTAATCCTCTCTTGTCCTGTCCTCGTGACACTTTTCTCCCACATTTAAGTAAATCTAAATTAGAGAACTATGTTTATTGACACCACCGCTAGGTGATGAAATAGGCGGCATTGTGGCTCAGTGGTTAGCACTGCTGCCTCACAGTGCCAGGGACGCTGGTTTAATTCGACCCTTGAACGACTGTCTGTGGGGAGTTTGCACATTCTCCCCGTGTCTGCGTGGGTTTAAACTAGGTGCTCAGGTTTCCTCCCATAGTCCAAAGATTTGCAGGTTAGGTGGATTGGCCATGCTAAATTGCCCATCGTATTCAGGGATGTGTAGGTTAGGTGCATTAGCCATGGGAAATGCAGGGTTACAGGGATAGGTTAAGGGGATAGGTTTGGGTGGGATGCTGTTCAGAGGGTTTCCATACTGTAGGGATTCTAAAGATAACTGCTCTTCAATTACCAAACAATGACTGCAAAAGTACAGGAATACAACTTTGCTGTGCCACATTACTGTAAAGGTGCTGATGCAGGGGCTCCCATTTGCACATTTGCAAATACATCCTGTTGAAGAAGGCCCTGTTGCAGCCAGGTGACTTGACATCACTGGCACCATCTGTGTGGGTAGTGGCAGCCATCTTGGCATTGTTAACAAACTCAGAAATTAGAGGTGTCCATTTTTCTGGCGCTAATAAACAAATTATCCAGTGAGTGTACTGCACAATTTTGCACAAATGATATCAGCCCTTAATGCTAAACAGCAATACCCTTTAGAGAGAAATACAACACACTTCAACTCCTTAAAAATGTAGTACTACCAGTGCGGAACAAAAGTCAAAAAATTACTACAGCACACAGGAAATCATTTAGCTCAACATGGCTCAAAATTAGCATCTTAAGTATCATTCTTTTCAAATAATTGTCTAATTCTCTTACGAATGCCTCAATTGAATCTGCCTTCACCACGTTCTAAGGCAGTGCATTCCAGACTCTAACCACTCACTGCATGATAGAATTTCCTCAACTCACTTTTGCTACTTTTTCATCTGTACTCTCTCATTCTAGCTCCTTTCATGAGGTGGGAATATTTTCTCCCTGTTCTGCTGTCTAGTGTCCTCATGGTTGTGAATATTTCAAATTGGTCTCCTTTCAGCCTTCTCTTCTCCAAGGGAAAACAAAACTCAGTTTTGTCACTTTATCATCATAATTGAAACTCCTCATCCCTGCACCCATCCCGTTAATCTTTTCTTTCTCCAAGACCTTCACATCATTGCTAAAGTGTAGCACCCAGAAATTGATGCAGTACTCTGGGTGAGGCTGAAAAATGCTTGATCTATACACAAACATTCCATACTACAGTACTTAGGGACAAATGGAGGTGCCTTTTTTTTTATTGCCATCAATTTGCTGGCACTTAAAAATGTTGCAGTTTTAGCTTGATTATCTTAAAACTAATGAATTAAAAAAATGCTTATCCCTAATCTATTTATTGGGAATGAGTGTTTGTTAGATTTCCAAGCATAGAAGATTGAAATCTGTAGCTCAAATATTGAATTGTTGCCCCATGTTAGGTGTATAGAGCCTATTTCAGTTGGTTAACTTCAACAATTAATGATGCTAACCATAGATTAAATAGCCCTCTTGCATTGAGTAGAAGATGCAGGGGCTTAATGTGGTCTACCTGTTGATCACTCACTTTTATTCTCACTAGATCATCCTTTCTTATTTGTTCTGTGGATTTGTTTGGCTACTAGTTTATTTTGATCCATTTTACACAATTATATACAATGTTTTTGTGTTTAGATATTCGTGTAAGATGTAGTTGTATTGATATAAACTTGTGGTCTATTTATAGTCCCAACTCTGCCAGTTGGTTGCCAGTCTTCACCAAAGAAGGACCATGCTCCTGTGATGCAACAATCCCCAGCCAAAATCTTTTTACAAATGAAACAAGGCAATCAGTGTGCATCATTGGCTTCAGTTAAACTTTCAGAGTATAAAGGTAAAGTCTAATGGTGTTATTTCGTATCCATTTATGATGTCTATAGTCCTTTGATCTGTTGAACTTACCCAATAATAATATTTTTGAAAGTTCGAATCTATGTGCATAACTGATTTGTATGATGCATGACATTATTTTTGATAAGATAATACCAAACTGTGAGGTTATCAAACCACCTTAACCCAAGTTGGACATAAGGACAAAAATAAAATGAGAAAATGTAAATTCTAAGTGACTATTCCTACTATCTTCATGCAATTTCTTATTGCATGATTTTAGCCGACTTAACTGTAGGCTTTACTTGCCACAAGAAATTTCCTATGGATAGTCACTGGAGTAAAATTGGGAAATTGTGCAAGCGGTTTGCCTCCAGCAAAGTTCTATAATCAGCAATAAAAAATGACCAGGCAACTTGTCTTAACAATGCAATTTTGTAATAAAGGTGATACCAAGTGAACACACCTCAGATAGTGCTCTGCAACATTTGAGTTTGACCTGAGAGGGCGGTCTTGGTTTCACATTTTGTCAAAAGACTTCATTTCTGAACACAAAATTCCCTAAACTGTGGATTGAATTGTCCATCAAGATTATATGTTCAAGTTGCTGAAATTGGACATGAACTCTCAACTTTTAGAATGGAAGGCAAGAGTCTGTCCATTGATCCTGGGCCTTCGTTCAGTATACTTCCTTTGTTTAAGTATACATTTGACAATTACCTTGAATTCAGATAATCAGTGGACATAAATTACTCCTTATGTATCCACATTTACAATCCCTGATTAGTCCAATCTAACTGTTCATTAAAGTTATCTCTTATAATTTGCAGATGTTCTACTGACTAGGTGAGAAAATATTTGATGTAAAATCGTTTAATTTCAGTTATTTCCATTTCTTTTTAAAGTGGTGGTTAAGTTCTCCATCCTCTCCAGTCTGGCAAAAGCAGCCTGTTAATCTGCAAGGTGGCAACGGGGTTTCTTGTATGTGTCCAAGATATAAATGAGTAAAACTTATGAATGAGTTGAATGGCAATACGATTTTCATGCTTGGGACTGGAGAGTATGATCTGATTTTTTTTTTTTAATTTCTGGATTCAGAACAGAGTTGGTCCATTTCCTAACTGTGCAAACCTGACCTGGGGAATAAGTGCCTCTGCACGTTTGAATTTGGTTTGGGCAGCAGATGGAAATAAAATGGTAGTCATGGTGAGCAACCTTAGAGACAGTGCAGAGTTAGGCTGAGGAGAACCAGTATTTTGCTGAATCTAAGGAAAAGTACAATAAAACAAACACAATCTTTGTCCCTCTCAACCCTCACTAACTCATACCTCATTCATGATCCTCATGCCCTCACCCCCACTCAGAGTCTTTCTTAATATTCATACCTTTCCACACGCCCCAATATCCTATTACAGATCCTATTCCAACTCAGTGCCAATCTATTCTGCTCCACCCTGTGCCCTTACACACACCATGCCAGACCTCAGCGTCCATGCTGGTATTAAATAAAGGTGTGTCATTTCAATTAATTAACTATTGAAAAATAAAACTACAATCAGTTGTTAAAATCTATTCACTACATTTAACATTCTTTAATCCTTTATAAAAGTAAACATTGGAATTTATGTCCAACCTCAGTTTATGACTGTTTGGTGCCGTCAATCAAACAATCAGGTGACCAGCACTCTTCTGTGACAATGCAAAGTTTTGAAATTAATCATGTAGGACAAATCTTGTTATGATAATCCACAGGCATGTGTCACCACACAGAGTAAAATAGTCAGCATTTTTTAAAAACACTAAACATGGGTTTTTTTTTTGTCAAATATTTAAAGGGCAGGAGTTTTAAATCTCTTGACAGTTTGTCGGCTCCCTTGATCGTTTCAATGAATTTGTTTACTTTTTACAGATGTTCATATCTGCTTTTCGCAATTTCAGAGGGCGCTTTATCTGTCCCAAATGGAGCTGGACCTTGCCCAGAAATATTTTGAGACCACATTCAAAAGGATGCCTATCTCTCCAAAGTAGTCCAGCAGCTTTAGACCTTCAACAACCAGGTCTAAAATTGACAAGTCTTTCTTGCATGTTTCAATAGCGAAAATATGATCAGCCTTTGGCAGCTGTATTTTCTCCTCAGTTGCTACTGTGGACCATGAATGCGGAAATTAGATCCCATCCCCATGATCTAGTGTCTCTCTCCCCATCCATAAAATGGTAAATCTTTTGTTCAGGGATTATGCATCCAAATTTGCCTTCACTGCAATTTTCATAATAACAGAAAGTCTCTCAATCTTCAAGAAGTTTCAGGTCTCTTTCTTTTAAACTGGAGTCAGAGAAACAAGAGTGGGAAAACATTTGAAAGGGAAATAATAATATTGGATTATATTGTATTACAGGAAAATGATTCCAGAGATAATTAATTTTGGAAGATTAGAAATATTATGGTGAAGTATGATGGTAATTTTACAATGTATCCATGAAAAGTAATGTAACCAATCTATAATGAGCATCTTAGCATGGAAAGTGGACAATTTGAAGGCATTTCTCTCTGCTTTCCTACAGTTGAGAGTTTCGGTGTACGACCTGAAATCATCAAAGAGTTGTGTAGACTTAGAGTTCAGGAGTGACCCTTGTTCTGTTGACTTAACCAATCTCAGTGGTGGGCCATGCCACTATTAGGGAAGGAAATGTCAACTATGTTTCTCATCCTGATTGTTTAGTCACTCCTGCTGACCACATGTATATTTGATTGCAGTTGTGGGACACTGGCCAACAAGAAGTCTACTGGCATAAAAAGAATTATGACACTGCTTGATCTTTTCAGTATCAATTGTGCTCATTTGTATGAGCTTTTTGATTTACTTTTAACCTTTAAAATTAATATCTCTTTGTACTGTTCATATCCAATGACTATGACATCTGTTCCACTACTTAGCTGGTACAAAGTAACATTTGTTGGCTTTGCTAAATACTATTTTGCATTGGTTAGTTGTTTTGAGTAATCAGACACTAAAAGCTGTCTTGAGTCTTTCAGCATTTTCACTGGCGCATTCTGTAACTTCTGACCTGTTTCCTTTGATTTCGCCACTCTTTCTAGTTTGGCAGGTAAATTTGACCAATTTGCATTGGGTTTCTCAGTCAAATAATTTATCTGAGTTAGAAAACAGTTATGATTCAAACACCTTCTGTGACACTATTCTGAGTATTTCTTCTCCACCAACACAAGTCTCCTAAAAACTCTGCTTGGTCTAGAGTCTAATGTTTTTAAGTTTAATGAGAAATGTGAAATTTTATTAAATGACATTTAAAATTTATGAACAACTGTAGAGCTTGTCGCTTGAGATATTCAAATGAAGAATGTTGGTCAGGCAGGATTTATTTCCTTCTGAGTACATTAACTGTTTATTATCTGCATATCAACTTAGGTTCACTTCCAGTTCCACTATATGTCTATTTGTCATACTTTTCAAATATAGCTGATGTATCTTCAGCTTCATTGTAACTTATAATGGTTGGTAATGCTTTGAATGTTATGTTTTCTCTCAGTATAGTGGGATACAGTCCAGCTGCACATGCAGAATGTTTAGGACCTTTAAGTCTGTCTAAGATTCCTAGTTATATTAATAATGGGCATTTGTGAGTGGGGTGGTGATTTGGTTGAGTTTTTACTATATTCTCAATCTGCTACCCTAATGATTTTCATACTTTGGATAATAGTGGGATTCCTGCACAGTAATCAACATGGAGCAACGTTTTCAATATCAAGCATGTCAAATAAACAGCCCACAGAAAGTATAGAAGCTCCGCAGAAGAGCACAAGGATATCAAGTGTTGATAACACTGTCAAAAAAACTGAAAATTGGAATGCTACTTATTTGAAAGAGGATACTGATAATGGCAATGAGGGAGACAATGAAATGTCTCAGGATGTGGGACTAAACTCAGTTTCTACTGACAACCAGACCAACTGTAAAAGAAGTGCAATCCAGGACTTCACAGATGTGAGAGCTTCCTCCTTGCAAAAGATTGTCCATCCAGATAGTGAAAAAATGCAAACAAGGTCGAAGCATTCCGAAAAAGAAAATAATGATATTCAAGAGTGTAAGAATTTATGTAACATCTTGCTGACATCACCAAAAATCAATATACCAAGAAGACAAGAAGTAGCAGAATCAAAACCTGAGGATGTTGATGGTCTGAAAACTAAAACGGTAAGCAAAATAAAAAGACAAACACATAGATTAACTGTTTACAGAATTAATTTTTAAGAATTTTTATGTAAATGTAAAAGTTTTTCTGTTGCAGCTGATCGTTGAAATTTGTGCATTTCATAAGAAATTGGTGTAACATTAAAAGTGCATATATTACAATTGTGTTCAATTAAACAACATTTAGGGTTTTGCAATTACAGAATAAAATTATACAAATGTACTTATTTAACTTACAATTTGAGATTAATACGTAAAACATTCGTTGTCTCATAGCATATATGTAATTAAATATTGAACAGGACTATGTAATGATTAATTCTGTAGTTACTTGTAAATTGAAACACTTCTGTTGCATTTTATCAGATTACAAAATTTGGGGATTGATGACAGTGCCTTCCATTAAGAGCAACTCTTTTGCATCAAAATCTCACTCTTTAATAAAACTGAAAGGCCTGCCGTTGCAAGTATGTGCCTGGACAAATATCATCATCATAGTCTGCCTTACCAGAATGGACTTGCTCTTGGGACATCTTCGAGGATTAAACATGAATGAATAGTTCGCACATCATGCAGTTTAGCTAATGTTTACACCTCTGTCAGAGTTGCAAACTAGTTGAAATAGCAAGCACAGTTTAAATTATTCTATCCAAGCCCCCAAATTTTCCTAAAGGTTATAGTTTTATGAATTCTAGACAATTATTCAAATGACTATTCTAGTATGAGGCCAGATGATGAACAATGACAAGTCAATAGTGGGATAATTAAGCCAAATATTGTCCCTATTTTTCAACATTTTCAGCTAGTCTATGTAACAATAAATAATAAATGCTCAAATATGAGCTATTAAAATTCCATTATTGGAAGCAGAAATGCTAGAAGTACTCAACAATTCAGGCAGAATTCTTAGAGAAAAGAGAAGTGTAGCTTGACCTAGATTATTTCCAGAATATTGTGCTTTGTTTCCAATACATACTAACATACAAATTAGTAGCCATTTAGTCCCTTGAACCTTTTTTTGCCATTTGTAGCATTCAGGTGCAGCAGGCAGTGAAGAAGGTAAATGGAATGTTAGCCTTCATAGCGAGAGTATTTGAGTGTGGGAGCAGGTTTGTCTTGTCGAAATATAAAGGATCTTTGTGAGTCCACACAGAACATTGAACAGCACAGCACAGGAACAGATCCTTTGTCCCACCAGTCCGTGCAAACCATGATGCTATTCTAAACTTATCTCATCTGACTGCACATGGTCTGTATTCTATTATTCTTTGCCTGTTCATGTGTTTGACTAAACTTTGGTATCATATTTTGCTTCTACCACCTCCCCTGCCAGCGATTTCCAGGCATCTATTACCCACCTCTGTTTTAAAAAAACTTAGATTGCTTATCTCCTTTAAACTTTCCCCATCTCAGTTTAAACCTATGCCCCTGGTATTTGACATTTCCAACCTTGGAAAAAGGCTCCAACCATCCAGTCTGTCATGCCTGTCATAATTTTGTGTACTTCTATCATGTCGCCCCTCAGCTTCCAAACGTTCAAGCAAAAACAATCCAAGTTTGTCCAACCTGTCCTATAGGTAATACATTCCAATCCAGGCAACATCCTGGGAAACCCGCTATGCATCTTCTACAAGGCCTCCTCATCCATCCTATAGTGCAACGACCAGAACTGCACAAAGTACTTCAAATGTGGCCAGACCAAAGTCGTACACAGTTGCAACGTGACTTGCCAACGTTTATACTCAATACCCCAAGTGACGAAGACAGGAATGCCATATGCCTCCTTTACCACCTTATTCACTTGTGTTGCCACTTTCAGGGAGTTATTGACTTGGACCTCAAGGCCCTGTCTATATCAGTGTTCCTAAAGGTCCAGCCATTTACAGTATACTTTGGTCTTGCATACGACCTCCAAAAATGCATCACTTGACAATTTGTTTGGATTAAACTCCATCTGCCACTTCACCTAACTTTCCAGCTGATCTATACCCTGCTGCAATATTTGATATCCTTCCTGACTAACCACAACTTCACTAATTTTCATGTCATCTGCAATCTTACTAACGAAACCATCAATGTTTGCATCTGAATCATTTATGTATATTACAAACAACAGAAGCCCACCACCGATCCTGCGGAACACTGATGGTCGTGGACCTTCATTCGGAAAAACACCCTTCCACAACTACCCTTTGTCTTCTATGGCCAAACCAACTTTGTATCCAACTTGCCAGCTCGCCATGCATTCCTTGCAATTTGACCTTCTGGACCAGCCTATCTTGAGAAATCTGGTCAAATACTTTTGCAAAGTCCGTGTAGATGCCTTACCCTCATCAATCATTTTCATCACGTCCTCAAAAAACTCAATCAAGTTTGTGAGATGACACAAGACTTACCCAGAATAAAGGCATACTAACCATCCCATATAAGTCCATTCTTCTCCTAATGCTGTCCCTAAGAATCTTTTCCAATAATTTCCCTTCCAGTTATGAAGGTTCACCAGCCTATAATTACCTGGGTTGTCCCTCTCGCCTTCTTGAACAAAGGAACAACATCAGCTAATCTCCAGTCTTCCAGGACCTTGCCTGTGCCTAAAAAGGAAACAAAGATCTTTGTCAAGGCCCCAACAATCTCCTCCCTTGCCTCCTTCAGTATCTTATGATAGAGCCCATCTGACTGTGGTACTTATCTACGTTAATGTTTCTCAAAACACCCAACACCTCCCCCTTCTTACTTTTTGACATGCCCCATAGCATCAACATACCTCTTTCTAAACTTGCCACCATCCGTGTCTTTCTCCTTGGTCAATACTGATATGAAGTACTTAAGGACCTCATCCACTTCGTCTTATCCCATGCATTAATCCCTCCTTTCTCCTTGAGTGGGCCTACCTTTGTTCTTGCTCATAATACTCATATAAAATACTTTGAGAGTCTCCTTCATCCAACTTGCCAGGGACACTTCATGGTCCCTTCCAGCCCTCCTCATATCTTTTAAGTTCTTTGCTACTTCCCTTATACTCCTCAAGGGCTTTGTTTGATTTCTGTTTCCTAAGCCTTACTTATTCTTCCTTTATCTTTTTAACTAAATTTGCAACATCTCTTGTCATCAAAGGTTCCCAAATCTTGCTATCTTTTCATCTTCACAGGAACATGCAGGTCCTGAACACTGATCAACTGGCTATTAAAAGACTCCCGCTTGGAGCCCACTTGATTGATTGGCACTACATTCACAAGCATCCACTCCCTCCTCCACCATCGCTCAGTAGCAGCAGTGTGTACTATCTACGAGATGGACTGCAGAAATTCACCCAAGATCCTCAGACAGCACCTTCCAAACCCACGACTACTTCCATCTAGAAGGACAAGGGCAGCAGACATATGGGAACACCACCACCTCCAAGTTCCTCTCCAAGCCACTCACCATCCTGACTTGGAAATATATCACCGTTCCTTTTATGTCGGTGGGTCAAAATCCTGGAATTCCCTCCCTAACGGCATTGTGGGTCAACTTACAGCTAGTGAACTGCAGCGGTTCAAGAAGGCAACTCACCACCACCTTCTCAAGGGCAACTGGGGATGGGCAAGAAATGTTGGCCAACCAGTGATGCTCACATCCCACAAATGAATAGGTAAAAAACCCCACGTGTCTGGTGTGGATTTGCCTTCGAACAGCTGGTTTCTGGTTTTTCTGGTTCCTGCCTAATACTTTTGTAATTAGCCTTCCCCTGGTTTTGCACTTTCACCCAAGGTCTAGTCTGATGCTTTTCCATAACTATCTTAAAACTGCAGAAAGATGATCACTGTTCTCAAAATGCTTCCACAAAAAAACTTCAGTCATCTGGCCAGACTCATTTCCCAAGACAAGATCTAATGCAGCACCTTCCCTAGTTAAACTACATATATTGTTTCGAGAATCCATCCTGGATGCATCTAACAAATTCTGTCCAATCTAAGCCGCTGGCACAAGGGAGTCCCTGTGAATGTTGGGGAAATTAAAATCACCTACTAATACAATCCTTACCTATCTATTCCCTTAATTCCCGCTGGCTCTTGGGAGGCATATTGTATAACGTTATCATAGTGATTGCACCTTTCTTATTCCTACCATGTGGCCTTACTGGATGAGCCATCCACGACCTCTCTTAGTACAGCTGTGATATTCTTCTTGATAGTAATGCAACTTCCCTTTTACATCCATCTCTATCATACATGAAGCATCTGAACCACGGAACGTTGAGCAACCAGTCCTGCCCTTCTCTCAACCAAGCTTCTGTCATGTTACCACCAGTAGTCCAATGCAATAATTCAGGCTCTAAACTCATCTGCCTTATCTGTTATACTCCTTGCATTAAAATAAGTACACTTCAGACCACTAGTCCCACCATGTTCAGTAACTTGGCTTTGCCTGTTCTTCCTACTAGACTTACTTGATTTAGCCTCTTTCTTCTCATCAAACACTTCACATGCTTTGGATCCAACTCCCTTGCTACAATAGTTTAAATCCTCCCGAGTGGCCCTAGCAAACCTCCCTGCAAGGATATTGATGCACCTCCAGTTTAGGTACAACACAACATTCTTGCAGAGGTCCCACCTGCCCTGGAATAGATTCCAATGATCCAGACATTTGAATCCCTCCATCCTATACCAGGTCTTTAGTCATGCATTCAACTGTAATATCTTCCTATTTCCAGCTTCACTAGCACGTGACACAGGAGTAATCCTGAAATTGCAACCTTTAGAGTGCCCTAGAGGTTTTAAACTTCCGACCTAACTCCCTAAATTCTGTTTGTAGGATTCCAAGTCTCTTTCTGCCTGTGTTGTTTGTACCAATATGGATTGGTACTTTGGTACCTCCTGGAGTCTTGCTTGCGTCCGCATCTGGAATATTGCGTGCAAATTTGATCTTCTTATCTGAAGACAAATGTTCTGACCCTGGAGGGAGGACAACAAAGGTTTACCAGACTCATTACTAAGATGGCTGGACTGATGTGTAAAGGGAAACTGAATAGGTTAGGACTATATTCACTGGAGTTTAGAAGAATGATGTAGAATCTCATAGAAACCTGTAAAATTGTAAGAAGTCTAGACAGGATAAATGCAGAAAGGATGTTACCGATGACTGGCACACCCAGAACCAGGATCATTGTTTTAATGGTCCATGGTAGGCCATTTAGGAGTTAGAAGAGGTGAAACTTCTTCTCCAGAGAGTTGTGAGCCTGTGGAATTCTCTGCCGTAGAAAGCAGTTGAGGTTAAAATATTGAGTGTTTTCAAGAAGAGTTAGATGTTTTCCTTAGGGCTACAAGGATCAAAGGGTATTGGGGAGAAAGTAGGGACAGGGTACTGAGGTGGATGATCAGTCATGATTATATTGAATGGCGGAGTGGTCATGAAGGTCTGAATGGTCTACTACTTTCTATGTTTTTTATGAATAGGGAAGACAATGTCTCTGTTTATATTGAGCACAGGTCAACATTAGGGGAAAAGAATGGCCTCATGGTATTATTCATCAACTATTAATCCAGAAATCCAAATAATGTTCTGGGGACCTGAATTTGAAACCCGCAATGGCAAACAGTGAAATTTGAATTCAATAAAAATCTAGAATTGAGGATCTAATGATCATTGTCAATTGTTGGAAAAACCCATCAGATTCACTAATGTTCCTTAAGGAATGAAACTGCTATCCTTACCTGGTCTGGCCTTCATGTGACTCCAGACTCTCAGCAACGTGGTTGACTCTTAACTGTCCTCTGAACAATTTGGGATGGGCAATAAATGCTGGTTTAGCCAACAACACCAACACAAAAATAAATTTCACACCACAATTGGTACCTATTTTCACACCTTCACCATATTTTCTGAAATTAGGCTTTGTGAATAAATCATCAGGACGTTTCAGGAAGGCAACACCACACCATATTGCAATAAGAGCAGTACTAGAAATGTACATTAACTAACTAATAACCTACAATATCTATGATTTAAATAATTGAGATGTCAGCCCACTGGCAGCAGACGGTCAATGGATAATAATGGTTAGGTGTTTTTTAGAGAAATCTTTTAAGCTCTGAATAACTTCAATACTTAGTAATTGTTATTATCTTGTTGATAATTATTTTTGTCTTAGATTCTTTAACCTTTGTATCACCTTTTGTTTTAAATATGCAGGAGAAAAGGATTACTCTCACCAAATGGATCATCCAACAGATAAAAGGCAGCAATGAGATTTGTGTAGAAGGAAAAAGGTAATTTCCTTTTTGTTTTAAAAAAAAGAAAAATAAATCTTTAAAGAGTACTTTTCCTGTCCTATCACCATTTTTACCCCTTATCCTGAAGTGGCTTACTGCTTTTCAAGAACTATTGATAATGTGCAAAATGTTTTTAGGCAAGTGGTTAGGATTTGGAATGATGGTCAAAGTGGTTATAATCAGACTTAATTTGATAAACACCTGAAGGTGAAAATATGAAGGGCTATGGGGATTGATAGAGGGATAAGCTGAATTTATTGTTGCAAACACAGACACATTGCGCTAATGGCCCCTTCTATGCTGTAAACATTCTATGCGATGGTGTAAGTATTGTCAACAAATTGCTCAATTTAAAGCAGTGCAGTTGATCTCGAAGAGGCAGTCATCATTTTATTGATCAGCATCAGGTATTGTGGCAAGTTTTACCTAATCCAGAGTGGTGATGCTAATTTTCATGCTCCTCCTGTTGCAATCAGTTAATGTTGCTTTGACATTAAATCTAGGACCTCTGATTTATTTGTGTGGCTAAGTTGGACATTAATAAATTGAGACTGAAGGTAAGCAAATGATTGCAAGTTTTTATTTTCTAGGCAAAGCCCTCATATATTGTACAATAAGTTGCAGATAAAAATAGGATAATTATTCCATTTAAGGAGCTGAGGTCAAAAAAAAACACTGACAAGGAATTCCCTGAGAACTGTTCCCGCCCCTCCCATGTTTCTTCACAAGAAACACAATAGTTGTAGCTGAAACTTATTTGGATGTCCACTGATGGACCTTTCAGTTTTTTTTTCCCCAAACAGAGGTGTAAAGATCTGTTAATTAGTTGTTGTGGTGATATATTATCTCCTAAAAACTTGTGCTCCTAATTAGGTTCAACGGAGAGTGCAGGAACGAATTCCAGTAACAGCATTAGGCATACCTAAAAGTGAGCTGTCAGCCTGGTGAAGCTACCAAACAGGACTACTTGTATCCCTAACAGTAAAAGCAGAAACTGATAGCTAGAACTAAGTGATCCCACAAAGAATGGATCATATCTAAGCTCTAAAGTCCTGGCATATCCAGTCATGAATGGTGGTGACAATTAAACAACTCACTAGAGGGTAAGGCTCCATTAATATCCCCAGTTTCCATGATTAAAGAGCCCAACTCATCAGTGCAAAAGATAAGGCTGAAGCACTCGCAGCAATTTTCAGCCACAAGTGCCATCTCTGCCTTCTCCAGTGGTCCCTAGAAATATAGGTGCCAGTCTTTAGCCAATTCGATTCTGACCTCATTACAACCTTGGTTCAAACGAAAGTGCTGAATTCTAGTGGTGACGTAACATCAAAACCACATACGACTGAGTGAGGCATCAAGGAGATAAAGAGTTACCTGGTTAAATTTTCCTGCTTCCATAGAGATGAGGTTGGAGACAGATGCAAAATAGGAGACAAGACAGCTCCCTGTTGCATTTTTGTCTCACAGTGACAACTTGCAGAGGTAGCTTGGATCAGCTGCCTTTTCCACAAAAGCAAGCAGTTAGAACACTTAAGACCTCACTTTGGGGCGATTTTGCAATGGCACTGATATTTTCCCCTCATTAAGTCTGACTCCTGCTGTATGCAGAGATTGCAGTTCTATCAAGGTAACCTCCTGGTGGCATGTTGAGTGGCTGTCGGTGACAGAGACTCCATGCCCCGACAATAAATTTGTCAAAATGAAAGGCCAGAACCAAAATGTTACAACTCTGTGAAGATGTTGCCCCACTATTTAAATCATCCTGTTAGCCTCAGGCTTTTTTTGAGGACTTAAATGCAGACAACCAACGGCACTTCTCCACTGAGGCATCCTTGTCTTCTCCTGCATCCAATAGCAGCATCTACCTCCCCGGTGGAGCCACTGACCTGACAGTGCTACATGCCCTCTTGTTCGGCCTACTCCTCGTGATGTTATGCATGGTCCTTAATTTTAAAAAAATCAACAAGGAGGTGACCAATTAAAAGTCAACATGGGTGGGCTTGGCACTCCTCCTGAAAAGTTCACTCCAAAAGTGTCTTAGGTCAATGATCTTGTGTCAGAATTAGGATTGGATTTGTAGTTGGTTAATTTATACAATGTATCCGGAAGTATATTTTTAGGTTCTTCAACTTGATATTAAACACTATGTATGTGTTCCCAAACAGAGATACTGATGGAGTATACTGGCATAGTAATGTAATTGCTGAACGAATTAAACAAACGGAAGTGAAATCTATCACTGGTTCAATTTATGTTCTGAAAGGACCATTGGATTATGTTGCAATGAAGAACCAAGGTAAGTAGACAAATAACTAAGGTAAGACAAAGAGCGGAAAGTGCATGCAAGACAGTTATTCAAGTGGCAGAAAATAGAAAGTGGTGTTCTGAAAGGATTGTTGCTGGAACATTACTAGGCTCATAGAGTGGTCAAATAAATTGCAATTAGAGTTCAACATCACTAGGAAAAATAGAAACTTCACTTAATATATTGCCCCAAATATAAGAAAGGGCATAATGAAGAAATCCAAGTGCACAGCTTTAATTGGGAATGAAATGAAAAGTATGCAAGTTATGTTAAATCTGTATGTGACAGGACTTTGAATACAGCATGAAGTATTAGTTGCCATGTTATTAAAAATGATACAAACATACTGGAATGGTGCAGAGAAAATTTATTATAGTGACACCAGAAATGCATGAATGTTCTTACAGTACAGAGACAGACAGCCAAATCAAATCAGACTTTACAGTAAAATTAGAATACTCAATGATCATTAAAATTGACCTCATTTATTCTTAGCCAGACTTTTTGAATAACCAGCACTAGACAATACTAGACACCAGGTTTATAGCTTTAATAATTTATTAATGACACAATAGCTTTAGCAGAGCAAAGTGAAACAATAAGTTAACTAATGTCTGATTTAAATCCAGTAACCTTTGTTTTCAGAAACAAAGCAAAAATTACTGGAAAAACTTGGCAGATCCGGTAGCATCTGTGGAGAGAAAGCAGAGTTAATATTCCAGGTCCAGTGACCCTTCTTCAGAACTAACTGACTACCAACATTTGCAGTTCTTTAGATTTATTTTTTGTTTAGTGGTACCTTTGTTTTCAGCCCTATTCACACAAAGGTATACAAATAAATGTGGGTAAAGGGATATTTTGGAATTAAAAAGGAAAAATAACAAAACTGGCCAGATTACTTCAGCAGCTTCCAAGATGTGTTGTTTCGCAGGTCTCTTGATTGATTTTCTAAAGATGTTGATCGCTGCCACTGAAGTGACAGAAGTCGGGGGGGAAGGGTGGTAGTGGTGGTGATGGTGTGGGGTAATGAATGAGATAGCAATGGGTGGCATGGTTGTTAGGGCTGGTGTGTGTGCGGGAAAGCTGGTGTGGTGTTCCAAGGGATTGAGGAGGCAAATTGTAGGGCATGCAGGATTAGTGGTGTGCAGAGTTGGGTGGAGTGGGTGACGGTGAGTGAGGTAAGGAAAGAAGGAAGCATGAAATAGTGAGAGTGGCAGAGTGTGAGCCTAAGTGAGAAGTGGGTGCATTCACAGAGAGAGAGCACTGAATGTGAGACAGCAGAGACCAGAGTTTGGCACTTAACATGGTGAAGCAGAGAAGCAATTGACTTACTTTCTGCGTTGCTGGATATTTCTCCACACCCTGGAGGTGGCACTAATATGGGTGACCTCGGACAATACTGGCACGGTCTAGTAGCTTGGCTTCTTCTGCCAGTTCTCCAAAAATAGCACTCCTCTCCTTTGCACCATCCCATCCCCTCAGTACCTCCAGGAAATACAAGTACTCATCCAGATGCCACCTTTTAAAAAGGGTGCACACGCAAGGGACACCAGTGTTTAGGTTGTTATCTGCTGAGTGGCAATCTGCTCTGGGAGTGGAATGTGGAATGATGCAGCAAAAAAATTGGACTTGAGAAATACCATTAGGGTGGAGTAAGTAGTTAATACAGTGAGTTAGGTAAGATGCAGTGAGAAAACATTTGCAATGAAAAATCTTCCAAAAAACTTACACAACTTGAACTTAGCCAAAAAATACTTTTGATTCAGCCCTCTCTTTCAGCTGTGAGGCCTAGTTCATAATTTGGAGACTCTTTTAATAGTTCCACATCTACTTTGAAAGATTCAACTTGTTGTCTGCCTATATTACATTTTGTAAGTTAATATATGCCAATTTAGGAAAGTAATTGAACATTTTATATAATTAAATATGAAAAATGTCAACATGTGTAATTCCAGAAATGGCATATTTTATTCCCTTTCTCCTTTCAACCCTTGATTAGCCTTTTGTCTAAACTATTTCCTTGTCACCTTAAATGATAATGAAAGTATTGGGGTATAAATTTAATCCTTTTAATTTTTTTTTTGAAAAAACAGGATTCTCTAATTCCATTTTAAAACACTTCTTTTTGGGTTTTCCATTGGATTGGAAGGAGTATGTTGAAGAATTCTTTAAAAGGAGGTATGCCACTCTTCCTATTCTATGCTGTATTTTGTGTCGACTTAAATTGCTATGATAAAGTCGAAAATTATCAAGCTGATTTGGGAAGATTTTTAAGGAAACAATCTTTATAGAAATATTGCTCATTATCTCTCAGTCACATTCCATACAGCCCAGTGTAGTCATCATTATTTTCATCTGTTGCTTCATGTGTATTTGGTAAATATTGAAAAAATATCCTCCTAGCACTCAGATTAGACATGAATTCAGTAAAGTTCCTCGGTCAAAAATAAGACTATTTATAGAAAGTTCTGACATATCTTTAATTATCACTTTCCCATTCTGGATATTCTAACAGATTCCAAGGCCATAACAATAAAGTGAATTAATTTTAAAAGGAACTGCTAAGAGTACGTTAAACACCATATTAGTGGAGCATTAATTTCCAGTAAGTCAAACATTTTCAGGTTGAATCATAATGTTTTTTCCATTTCTGCCATGTCAGTAAGGACCTGAGAAAGCATAAAATTGAGTACAACCCAAGCTAACGCCCAAAAATTTGGTTTTCATGATTCTGCACCAATTGATACTTTGAGAGAATATCCATTGTAAGTTGAGTGCCTCAAACATTGTTATTAGTATATGTCAATTGTGTTTTTTTTAAAAGGTGAGTATTTAAAAGAGTATTGAAGCTGTTAGTAATCATTTGGATGGCTCAGTGGTTAGCACTGTCTGTGTGGAGTTTGCACATTCTCCCCGTGTCTGCGTGGATCTCCTCCGGATGCTGCGGTTTCTTCCTTGAGTCCAAAAATGTGCAAGCCAGGTGGATTGGCCATGCTAAATTGCCCATCGTGTTCAGGGATGTGTCGATTAGGTGGGTTATATGGGGATGGGTCTGGGTGGGATGCTCTAAGGGGTCAGTGTGGACTTGTTGGGCTGAAGGGCCTGTTTCCGCACCTTAGGGATTCTAAGCCCTGCTAGAGATTGTGACCCTCGTTAAGAGGTCCTGATTTACAGCTTTTGTAAATGCTTTTGTTCAGAGTTGCTAAGTGTCTAGGTGGTTGTATTTCAAGACAACAAGGTGCAGGGCTGGATGAACACAGCAGGCCAAGCAGCGTCATAGCAGCAGATTGTTCTACACTTATGTTTTGGTTATATTGCTAAACAAACTTATTGCAAAGAATAATCAGACACTTTCACTTCAGGAATAAGTGGAGCAGAAAAATACGTTGGAATATGTTGATTGCCTCTCATAGAAAATGAGATCCTGTCAGTTATTGCAGAAATGTTTGGGTTACTATTCAAAAAGGGAAATAAATGCTTTATAAAGAGAAGGAATAAAAGCTGTTTTGGAAAATCACGATGGGCTGAATTTGTTAGAGTTTTTACAACTTAGTTTGTCCCATTATATCTGGGCCTGTCATCACATGTCCATTTGTTCTCATCTCATTTTTCGGTACCTGGTCCATTGCCTTGTATGCTATGGCACTTCAACTGCACGAAATTCCTACGTGGCATAAGCCTGTCTATCTACTCCACGCCACCACCACCACCACGTAAAATACTTGTAATGATGCCATAATTAGCCATTTATTCTCTAAAGACCCAGCAGCATTGTAGAATGTACTAGGTGAATTTTCTATGTTCTCCTCCTGCCTGCAGACTCACTGATGGGGGCATCAAAAATCCAGCCAAATAATAAATTAAATGGTTAAAATAGTATTAACATGCTTAACAACAATTATCAAAAATTCTCATCGTTTAGGGAAAAAGGTTGTCATTCAAACACAAGAGGGACTAAAGATGCCAGTATTCAAAAGTTGCCTTCAGTGAAATCCAGAAATTTACAAGATGATGCAGTCTTATCACATGATATAGCTAAGACTCAATTGACAGCAAAGAAAAAGCGAACAAAAGAGTCAAAAATTGATAATGGTAAGTTTTTAAATATTTGTATGGATTGGGGAAGGGGACCGTATGTGTGGTAAAGAAGATGGAATGATTACAACTTGTTGTGGGGAAAAGGCCTTAACAGACTATTTAGAAAATGCTTTGATTTATATTTCTTGAATCCAAGTGCGTTTACCTTATGTTTACCCACAAGGAATGCCATTTGTCAGTTTTGCCCACTCATTCATTCTGTATATGTCCATTCCTGTGTTCATTAAAAACTTCTTGTTCAAGTCTGCACAACTTCTTATGCCTCCTAACTTAGTGTTATCAGCAGGCTTGGATGTGCAACCCTATTCCTCTACCAAGTCATTGATATATATGATGAAAAAAATCAAGCACCAATTTAGATCCCTGTGAAGCACCATGAGGGACATCTTCCAATTAGAGTATTTATTCCTTCTATCCTTGCTCTCTTCTCCTGTGTTACAATTAATATCAAACCAACACTGCAAAGTAGCCTCGAATTCTGAGAGATTTTATTTTGCTGTAGAGCCTTATTAAATGCGAGTAGAAGTCCATACAGATAGAGACCACAGAAACCCTTTTATGCACCTAATTGTAGGTTCCCCAATAAACTCATCTTCCTTGACAAAATAAAATAGATGGAATATATTTCAAGCAATTGAACATTGTTATTATTATCAAATTATGTATGTTTAAAGATAGATAGAAAGCCCATGCAGGTCACTCTATTTTTAGGAGGCATGTATAAAAATTACACTGGCAATTTTCAGGTTACCTCACTTTCACTGTCGTTGCGTCATAATCCTGGAATTCTAAGAGCATTATGGGTCTACCCACAGCAGATAAAGAAGACTGCTCACACCAGCTTCTCAAGGGCAACTAGGGACGGGCATTAAATGGTAGCCAGCTAGCAACATCCATATCTCACTCCCATGAGTGAATAAACTTTACTGATGCAGTGGAAAGTCAACAAGTAATCAGAGTTGCCATGGTAGATAGCAGGTTAATGTGGTCTAGAGACTGAAAAATATGAAGTGAACTTTGTGACCTAAATGGTCTGACTCGAACTCTTGTCATTCTTTGCAGCCCAACCAAAATAGGGGTTGGGATTTCGTTGTTACAGTTTATGCACAAATATATTTCAGGTAAATATATCTAAAGGGCTCCAATTAATGAGCAGATGACTCAAATTTTACGAGGAAAGCATTAAATTCTAAGTATAAGAGCTATTAAAATTTGCTTTTCTCTTAAGTATTAACGTATGTTGCTTTTACCTAAGACCAAAAGCCTGTAAGATGCAGGAACAGAAATCATAGTCATGAGTTCATAGAGATCTATGGCATAAAAAGGGTCTTTGGCCCATTGAGTCTGCGCTGGTTAAAAACAGCCACCTAATTGTTTTAATCCCTTTTTCAGCACTTAGACCATGTCTTGGTATGCCTTGCCATCACAAGTGTATGTCCAAATACTTCTTGAATATATTGAGGGTTTCTGCCTCTACTATCCTTATGGGCAGTGAGTTCCAGATTCCTACCATCCTCACATTTCCTCATATCCCCACTAAACTTCCTACCTCTTACCTTAAATCTATGCTCTCTGGTCATTGATCCCTCCATCAAGGGGAATCATTTATTCGCATCTGCCCTGTCTATGCACCTCATAATTTTATTCATCCAATCATGCCCCTTTCAGTGTCCTCTGCTCTAAAGAAAACAAATCCAGTCAATCCACTCTCTGTTCATAACTGAATCTGTCCAGTCCAGGAAAATCTCCTCTGCATCCCTTCCATGTTATTCACCACTTTCCTATAATGTGGATTCCAGAATTGCACACAATACTCTAACTGTGGCTTAACTGACACTTTATCAATTCTAGCATGACCTCCCAACTCTTCAACTCTATGCCTTGGATAATAAAGGCAAGCACCATATGCTTTCTTAACCACTTTACCTACCTGTCCCACTGCCTTAAGGGACCAATGAACATGCACACCAAGATCCCTCCGATCCTTGGTGCTTCATGAATGCGTCATGTATTCCCTTGCCTTGCTTGTCCTACCCAAGTGCATCACCTCACACTTATCCAGATTAAATTCCATTTGCTACTGATCAGCCCATCCCTATCCTCTTGTAATCTAAGGCAATCGTCCTCACTATTTACCACCCCACCAATTTTTGTATCATTTGTGATCTTATTGATTAACCTTCCTGCATTGAAGTCTATATACCACAAACTGCAAGTGCTCCAACATTGATCCCTGTGGAACCCAATTGGACACAGACCTCCAGTCACAAAAACACCCCTCAACCATAGCCCTCTGCTTCCTGCCACTCAGCCAAATCTGGATCCAGTTGCCAAATTTATGCAGATTCTATGGCCTTTGTTATCAGTCTCCCATGCAGGAGCTTTTCGAAAAACTTATTGAAGTCCAAGTAGACCATTTAGTCCATCAAAACTCTTTGCCACTCAGGGAGATCATGGCTAATCTGATGATCCTAAACTCTGCATTTCTTATAATCCTAATTTCTGTCCTGTTTAAAAATCTGTCTATCACAGCATTGAATATTCTTAGCAATCCAGCCTTGTCAGCCCTCTGCAGCAAATAATTCCACAGATTCACTACTCTCTGACAGAAGAAATTCCATCTCCTCTCTATCTTAAATGTGCAACCTCTTATGAGATTATGCCTACTGGTCTCTGACTCTTCCACAGGGAGAAACAAAGTTTCCGTGTCTATCCTGTCAAGCCCCCTAAGAATGTTGTATGTTTTCATAAGGTTATTTTTCATTCTTCTAAGTTCCAATGAATACAGGCCCAATCTATTCAACCTCCTCCTCCTCCACGGACCCAAAATTGTTTGCAGTAATCCAGCTGTGGTCTGTCTAGTGCCTTGTATAGTTTTAGCAAAACCTCCTTACTTTTATATTCCACTCTCTTTGAAATGGAGGCCAGCATTCCATTTGCCTTCCCTATTACCCAGTGAACTTTGATGCTCGCATTTTGAGGACTTTGCTATGACACAGCCAAATCAAATCAGCCTTTCGAACTCTGTATTTGCAACACAGTAAAATTAAACCGTTGAAGACCCCCAAATAGTTACTTCAATGGTTCCTAACCAGACTTTTGAATAACCAATCCCAGACTTAATGAAAATTTAATTTCCAGCCGCTGGTTTTGTATCTTAATCAAAAGACTTAACTAAACATAATAACTTTAGCAGACATAAATTTTGAACTACACAATAAGCTGATTAATATCTGTGCTTTAAACCAGAAACATTTGTTTTCAGCCCCCAATCTCACAAAAGTCATACAGACAAATGCAGTTAAGGGATAAATAAAAGAATATAACTAAACTGGCAGATTTTTTAAAATAGCTTTCATTATGTGTTGTTGCACAAGTATAAATGTGAACTGTTTGGCTGTTTTTTTTTCTGAAATGTTGATCAAGTTCACTAGACAAAGGCAAAAATTCTGTTAACTCGGCTTTTTACTCTTTGGGCTTCTGGAAGCTGATGTAGCAGATCAGGCAGGGAGCTTTCAAATCTTCATGCTGTCTTAGCCAGCAGTCCAGAACTATCTCTCAGAAAACATAATTAAGAAACAACTTTAATTTTTGTTCTACCCGATACACTGAATGGTTCCTCCTGAGGCCTCAATTGGTCAGTGTTCAACATGTGCCATCTACTTAAGCATGAAGTCTCATCCAGATTTGCCAGAACCAATTCTCAGATACTGATGTTGTTAACAGCCAACTTCTGCTATCAGTTTAAACAATGCTCTTCTTGAGGTCGCTGTGTTTGTTAGAACCCCTTTAATCAGGAATCAGCCTATAATTAGCCCCCAGGTCTGGCTTTACAAACAAACAAAGTTTGTTTGGTCTGCTCTTTTCTTTCTACACAAACTATTTCAAAGTCCACAAGTCATTTCCAGTTCACCGTTCAAAAGTGATAACAGGACAAAAATAATGAAAAATCAGCAAGGTTTCTAAGCGCTTCCGAATCCCTGTTTTGGAGCTTTCTTCAGTCTTTCCTTATTTAAATAATATTAGTTCCTTTATTCTTCCTGCAGACTGTTTGTGTCATCCTCACCACCTTCCTTCCCACTTATTTTTGTGTCATCTGCAAACGTGGCTATAGTACATTCACTTTCCTTATACGTGATCAAATCCACTTCCTGTGTATTCAATTGTACCAAGGAAACCAGCATTCTCTGTAACTGTAATATAGCACACTCAATTCAAGAATTGCTATGTTGCAACTTTGAATTCTGCCCAGAAATAGGGGACAGGTGTATTGCAAGGTTTTCAATAGGTCACTCAGGACAGTTTAGGGGTTGCTGAAAAGCAATTCGAAAGATTCCAGACTTCAATTCAAAAGACTTCAATTCAAAAGATTTTGCCAATTTTGTAATTTATTAAGTGGCCTAGAATTTAAGTCCTGGTAATCTCAGAAAATATCTTTGTTTTTCATTTTTCAACCACAGGAAGTATGTTAAATGTCCTCATGTTTGCTTCCTTACAACTGGTTATGTGCATTAATTCTGATGGTTAATACTGTTTAAATGGCTTTTGTAACTTCTTTTATAATAGAGATTACAATTTCCACTGAAACATCAATACAAAGATGTACACTGACCAGCCGTAGTGGTCGTTGCATTAAAGCACCATTGGAGTACTGGAGGGGACAACGATTAGTTATTGATAATACATTGAACGTTACTATCAATGAGGGTGGAACCGATTACTTGAATACCAGTGCTCAAAACAATGTAGTGAGTATAATACTTTATTATAAAGGAAATAATAAATACTTAAGGCCTTGAAGTAACTTTTTTGGTTTTTTTGTGACCAAGGAGAAAACAAATGTTAGAGATGGAAATTATTTGAGGACCTCAAATCAACAGAGAAAACGAAAATCATCAACAGAAGACCTGAATAAAAAGCGAAAGAGATGTAAGAAAATATAACTTATGTAAATATTTCTGTAACACATGCTTATGCTATTCAGTCTTGTATGTTTTTGTTAGATTTGTTGATTTACATTTACTGTGTTTGCCCCAGACTGTTCTAGTTGTGTTGATGGCAAGACTGTAAGCACCTATCATTATAATGATGCAATGGCTGATGCTGAAATGAAGTTAATATCTGGATCATGACAGTTATCTGCAATAATATTTTTAGATATTGGGTTCAATGAAGAGTTCATTAGAGCATGCCAGAAGCAGTGCTGGGCATACATAAAATGAGGTGTCAACCTGGTGAAGCCACAAAACAGAACAACTTGCATGCCAAACAGCACAAGCAGCATATGATAAAAAGGCTAAGTGATTGCACAACCAACAGATCAGATCTAAATTCTGCAGCACTGCCACATCTAGTCATGAAAGATGGCGGACAATTAAACAACTCATTGGAAAAGGAGGCTTCACAAATATCCCCGTCATCAATGATGGGAGAGCCCAGCACATTAGTGCAAAAGATAACGCTAAAGCATTCACATCAATCTTCAGGCAGAAGTGCCAAGCGGGCGATCCATCTCAATCTCCTCCAGAGGTCCCCAGCATCATAGATGCCAATCTTCAGCTAATTCAACTAACTCCACATGATTTTTTTTTTCTATTCATTTTGTGAGATGTGGGCATCGCTGGCTGGCCGACGTTTCTTTCCCATCCCTAGCTGACCTTGAGAAGGTGGTGGTGAGCTGCCTTCTTGAACCTCTGCATTCCTCCTGCTGTGGGTTGACCCACAATGCTATTAGGGAGGGAAATCCTGATATCAAGAAACAATTGAAGGCTGGATAATGCAAAGGCAATGGCCTTTACAGCATTCCAGAATAGTACTGAAGACTGTGCCTGCACAACTGAGGGCACACCTAGTCAAGCTGTTCCAGTACAGCTATAATATTAGCATCCACCCAACAATGAGGAAAATTGCAAAGGTATATCCTGTTAACAAAAAGCAGGAAAAATCCAAACCAGTCAACTACTGCCCAGTCAGTCTACTCTCAATCATTATTTGGGGCAGCAAGGTGGCTCAGTGGTTACAGCACCAGGGACGCGGGTTTACTTCCAGCCTTGGGTGATTATCTGTGTTGAGTTTGCGTGTTCTCCCCATGTCTGTATGGGGAGACAGTGTTCCGGTTTCCTCAAAGTCCAAAGATGTGCAGGCTAGGATGATTCGCCATGGTAAGTGCAGGGTTACGGGGATAGGGTAGGGTGTGGTGGGTCTGGGAGGAATGCTGTTTGGAGGGTCAGTGTGACTTGACGGGATGATTGGCCTCTATCTGCACTGTAGGGATTCTATGATTCTAAGTGATGGGAGGTGTCATGAATAATGCTATCAACCGTTCTGAGGAAGGGTCACTGGATCTGAAATGTTAACTCTGATTTTTTTCTTCACAGATGCTGCCAGACCTCCTGAGCTTTTCCAGTAACTTTTGTTTTTGTGCTATCAACCATACTTGCTCAGGAATAACTTGTTTACTGACATTGTTTCGGTTCCACCAGGGCCACTTAGCTCCTGATCGCATTACAGCCTTAGTTCAAACATGGACAAAAAGAGCTGATTTCCAGAAGTGAGGCAAGAGTGAATGTCCTTGCCCTCAAAGGTTGCATTTAACAGAATCTGGCATCAAGAAGCCTTAGCAAAATTGGGGATGGAGTATCAAATCTCAGCAGATTTTTGAAGGACGATGTTCCATATTTCCACTATATGCTATGTGAAGAAGTGCTTCTAAAGTCACTCATGGAAGACCAGTCTCGAACTTTAAGTTTGTTCTGGGCTCCCACCATTTCTTTTATCATTTCTATTACCTCGCATATCCATTTTCTTTACGAGGTGTGAACTCATTATATCTGTTACCTGTTGCAAGTTAATGTTGTAATGTTTCATGTATTTCTCATTACAATAATAAAAGCAGTATCTTTTCATGAAGAGCTTCATCTAAATAGCATCAGAGATACATGAAATGGGACAATTTAAAAAAAAAAATCCATCTGCTAAAGTACTTGGTAGGATCGTCTAACACTAAAATGTTTAAAGATGTGCAGATTAGTTGGATCGGCCATGCTAAATTGCCTATAGTGTCCAGGGATGTGCGGGCTAGGTTGGTTAGACATTGGAAATGCATGGTTACAGGGATAGGGGGTGGGTCTGGGTGGGATGCTCTTCAGAGGGTCAGTGTGAACTAGGTGGGCCGAATGGCCTGCTTAGATACCTAGGGATTTTTCATCTATGAATCTGCAGCATTTTCTCCATTCCCATTGAGTTATGTCAGTTATTTCCACATTACTACTTAGTTCCTATTTCGAATATAATTTCTGGAGCCATATAAAACACTTTATATTCTCTACATAAACAGAGGTTGTAAATGAGGGAGATGTCAAATAATTTTGATGCAGTAGCATCATGATGTTTAAATATTGTGCTTGCACAAAGTAATTGAGTGAGGACTATTTGTTTTGGCACCAACTATTCTCTGTTGGTTCCCTACATTTGAATTTAATTATCTTTTTGTAAACTGTTGGATTGCTTATTTAATATATCCGTGGAATCGTCTTTCAGAACACTGTACTGCAGCAGTGGATGCCCTTGATTTAATTTCTGGGAAGGTTTCCTGCACTCTAAAGAAGCTCAGAAAAACACCTCGATGCAGGAAATATCAGCAAATGAGACAAATCAGAGCATATGCCTGTAAAAGAATAAATCTGGTTTTCCTTCTACCCAAAGCTGCTTTGATTTCGATGTAGCTTCATGTCCAAACCTTTCAAAAAGAACTTGTAATTGAGAATCATGAGAATCTCTGTGAGCAAGTCTAGCTTGTTCCACAATTCAATTAGATCATTACTGGTCAGTATCTTAACTCTGACTTCTGCTAACTGCTCTGCCAGGTGCAATGTTTTTTTAAAGATTACTGTATCAAAATTCTGCCTTTTTAGTTTCCCAAGCATTTATAAATATGCAACAGCATGTAAATTAAGCATTTTCTTGAAGTTCTCAAACAACTACTAGTTACTGGACTGGTATTCCAGAGGCCGAAGCTAATGCTCTGCTGCATAGATTCAAATCCCACCGTGATAGCTAGTGGAATTTTAATTCAATTGATAAATCTAGTATATAAAGCTAGTCTTAATAATGGTAACCATGAAGACTATCATTGATTGTTTTAAAAGCCCATCTGGATCATAAGTGTCCTTTGGGAAAGGGAGTTTAGCCTAAACTCACCCAGTTTAGCCTACGTGTAACTCCAAATCCACAGTAATGTGGTTGATACTTTAACTGCCCTGTAAAATCGGCGAGCAAGTCACTCAGTTCAGTGGTAATAAGAGAGGTGCACCAAATGCTGGTCTTGTTTGCAATTTTCATTCCATGGAGAAAAAAGAAAATTTTGAAGTACTCACCATCATGATGGATAACTTTAATGAACTAGACAAAATTAAAGGTATGTTTTCAGTTTTATAAATTCAAGGCATCATCTTCACTTATGCAGATCTGAAGGACAACAGTACAGAAATCTATTTCGTCAACCAAACTTTTACCACATGTTTAATTAACCCTGCAGGGTAATTTGGTGTGATTTCTAGGAATATGTAAGGTGAAAAATGGAATAAAAATGTCATTTGTCCAAAATTCTCATTGCATTTTACTGTTTTAGTAGATTTCTCATTTCTCATGGAACGCTGATTGCAATGCCCAAAGATAAGTAATGTATCTTTTACAGTGAACATCCACTCTATTTGAATATCAGATCTGGAATTTAACATGTCTTTTAATAGATCCAGTTCTGAAGATGGAAAGAGGGTCCAAACACAGAAAAAAGGGAAGTGAAAAGTCTAACAACCAACCGGTGAAATGTATTACAAGAAATCAAACACGCAAACAGTTGTCAAGAGAGGCTGCTTCAAGCACAGGTGGAAGTTCATTGAATACAACAACAGGAAAACCTACTGATAGAAAATATGGTGACCTAAACCCAACTGTTGTTATGACTCCAATTTGTGATCCTCGTGCATTAAGCAACAAAACAGTAAAATTAAATGAATTATACGATGCTAATATGAAAAGAAAGAAAGGAAAGACTTTGGCCATTGTGAAAATGGTCAATCCAGCGGAAATAGAGGATACGAGTGACAGTGATATTTTTGAAAACAAGTCAAATCGGAGATGCAGGAAAGCGAAACACCCTTATGAGTTAAGAAATAGAAGAATAAAGTCAAGTGGTTTGTCAGATAATGCTGAAAGCAAAAGAAACAAAGAAAGAAATATGTATGTAGCAGAAGTAAGCAATTCATCTGCAATAGAGGATACAAATGATACTGATAATTTGGAAGACAAATCTAATTGGAAACCCATGAAAGTGAAACAGCATGACTCTTACAAATTAAGAAAAAGAACAATAAAATCAAGTGGTTTGTTAGGTAATGCTGAAAGCAAAAGGAACAAAGAAAGAAATATGTCTGTTGCAGAAATGAGTAGTTTATCTGAAATAAAAGATACAAATGACAATGACAATTTTGAGGACCAGTCTGATGGACCCACAGAATTGAAACATTCTTCACCGTCAATCAAAAAACTTGTTGAATCAAGACAATCAGAAGATGAAAGTTTGGAGACTAGTGAGAGTGTCAAGATTAAGATTAAAAGGAAAGTGAGAAGTGCAAACGACAAAAGGTGTATCAGTAAACGAAATCAAATAGCAGTAAATAAGCATATAATTTCAACTACGTGCAATTCTGAATGTACTAATAGCATAGAACCCCAGTCTGAAACACCCTTAGTTCAGCTTAAACATGTCTCTCCAATGATTACTAAAGATTGTATTTTGTCTGAGACATTGACATCATCCAGCTCTATTCCAATCAACAAGGAGATCAGAAAAAATAATACTGAGGAACTTAGTTCAGATAACTTCTGTAGTCCTAGAAGACAGAAAGTCACTCGTGTTCAAAAGTTTCAAACCCCCTTTCGTCCAAAAACTGACAGGCAGAAGAAAGGATTACATAATGGCTATGCCGATGTGACTACTACAACTCGATCAAAATACTCTTCAAAACTAAATGCCAAGGTTCAAAAATCTCTTTCACATCCAATAAAGGAATCAGAATTAAGTCACCATAATGTTGGAACCAGTGCATTAAAGTGCAACCAACACTCTTCACAAAGAGAAACTAAGAATCAATTCAATAGATTCTTGTCATCAGATGTTTCAGAAACTGAAATAAATAAGACTGATGTTATTGTAAAAGAAAAAACAAAACTTCCAAATAAAAAGACTGTACCTAGAAAATTATTGGCTACAGACGTTCACCCTGAATCAAATTCTAGGTCTAATCAGAAAAAGCAAGCAAAACAGTTCATAGCCTTGCACTCTCTTGATAGTGAAACAGAACTCTGGACCAAGAAAGAACTACGTTGCCTACACAGGTAAGAATAGCTTTAGTGATTTAAGGAAGCTTGAACTTTATTGTCCTTTTACTACGTATGCTGTGTCTTTTAAGCATATATGTTTTGCAAACCAATTTCTCAACAATATTACCAATAACTCAGAGTTTGAGTAATGAGTCTTTGTATTTTGATCATTGATTTGTTTTAGTTTTCAACACTGGGATAGAGTGTTCCTTGTTGCACATATTTAACTCTAACTTTCTGAAGCAAAGAATTTATGCTAACCAATGTCACACATGCTTAGCTAAATAATCTCTTGATTTCTTTTGCAATTAAATTTGAAATTTCTCAATTAGTCCTCCCATATCCTTACTTTAATTAGTAAGGCGTGTGCCCAATCTATTTGAATTGTTTCCAGAACAATTATTTTTGTGTTGATTGAAAGCACAGTAAGTCACAAAGTGCAAAACACACTAGTGTTTGTCTGGCATTTTAGTTATGGAAAACAGGACACTTACACTGTTAACCTAAATAATGTTTCCAAATTTAGCATGCAGAACAAAAGTAGGTAAAGTAAATTGACCACAGGAAAGCAGTCAGTTTTGGGGTATAGGAGATGTGGTGTGGTTCAAAAGATGGATTTAAGTTTTTAAAGTTAATTATAAAGTGTTGAGGTTTGAATGAGGTTTCTGAAGATTGGGACTCGGGTAGCTAAAGATTTTGCCATCGTTGCAAACGCTAAAAAAAAAAGTTGGATGGCTGGGTGATGTGAATTACAAAGTTGGAAGACTGTACTTAGGGGAGGGCAAAATTGTGAAGGGATTTAAATTAAGTGCATCAAGGAGTACACTAGACGAGTGTAGTTCAGCAAGAGTCAGGTTGATGCATAAGTAAAATTAACTGCTATGTATAGGCAGCTGTTTAACAGAATGTGAGAGATCCACAGGAACAATTTGAACTAGACGGCGAGAAAATATGCAAGGTACTTCAGCAGAGGCAGGTAGTTGTGTACATGCAGAATTATATGTCACATTACATCCTGGTGATAACAGATTTGAACATAGAGAACCAAATGTTTGCATGTCTAGTCTACAACCAAAACAGTGACATTCAATGCAGCTAGATATCACCACTCATTGGCCGCTGATTCTACTGTTGATTAAAAATGTTGAAGTAGCAGGCCAAGCTATTAGAGGAACAGAGCCTATAATATTCTAGAATCCCACAAGATAAGGCAGGGAAGACTGTTTTTGCGCAGAGAAATATAGAAAATGGTAGGAGCAGCAATTTGGCTCTTCAAGCCTTCTCCACCATTCATTATGACCTTGACTGATCATCCAACTCAATATCTGTTCCTGTTTTTGATCCTTTGATCCCTTTAGGCCTAACTCAACTCCTCCTTGAATTCTTACAATGTTTTGGCTTTAACTGCTCTCTATGGTAGCAAATTTCACAGGCTTACTCTATGGGTGAAGAAATTTCTTCTCATTTCAGTCCTGAATGGTTTACCCCATATCTTTAGACTGTGATTCCTGGTTCTGGACTCTCTCTCTTCTCTCTTCCCTCTTCCCCACCCCCTACCCCCAAAATCATCAGGAACATTCTTCATGTATCTACCCTTTCTGGTTCTGTTAGAATTTTATAGGCTTCTACAGGACTCCCCCATTCTTCTGAACTCCAGCAAATATCATCCCAACCGATTCAGCTTCTTCCCATTCATTGGTCTGGTAAACTTTTGTTGCACTCGCTCTATAGCAAGAACATGCTTTTTCAGATAAGGAAATCAGAACTGCACATACTATTTCAAATGTGGTCTTATTTGGCCTGTATAATTGCAGCAAGACATCCCTGCTCCTGTACTTGGATTCTCTTGCCATGAAGAAGAAAACAGCCCTCATCCATTGTGGATTAGATCACAGTGTGATGTAAGGTGTCTGATTTATATATATTTTAGGTTCATTTATTTTGGATTTTTACATTTTGAGCTAGCGGCATTTGGGTTCTCTGTGTGTCTGAAGGAGTTTAATTAACTTGTATTTCTGAGGCCAAGATGATTTCTTTTAGAACAGTTTTGGGGCGGGATCTCCTTGAGAGTAATGGAGCTTAGTTTACATTGGGATCCAATTCACCCAGTGATAACATCGGCTAGGATCATAACAATACCTTTCAAGTTCCTGGATAACAAAGGCCTTATTCACATGTGAAAGGACATCCTGGAAAAAGATTTAGCAAACATGGTGACAGCTGTTAGTCTAAGAAGGCAGCAGTGAGAGAGATAATTGGACCAAGAAGGTGATTGGCAAAATTAGCCACTGTGGCCATGCTGGATGAAAAGTGCAGCGAAAAAATATATTTGAATATTTGGGCATCATGGACCAACAGTAGCAGAGGGAGAAGCTGCTACTTTATCTCAGAAGGAGTCAGGCTGGGATATTGGAAAGAGAGTAGGTCACCAAAGATATACGGATATAGGAAAGCTGAGTAGTTGAGAGTGTCGAAATGGAAGGGAGGCATAATGAGAGGAAATGAAGGAAGGAAAGAAGAAGTGGTGGCCGGTTCAGATCCTGAATAGCAGCCAATAAAGTCACACAAATGGAATTTTCTCTACGAAAGTCCCTGGCAAAACAGACATTTTAAGGTGCATTGTGCCCTTTTAAGTCCTACAGAGGTGTACTATTGGTCATTAAGGAGAGATCGATTACATCACAATGCATCTTCACGGAAAGTTCATGTTAAATATTTTTCTCTATTTTGTAACTTAATACTGGTTCGTTCTAGCAATACATGTAGGATGTCCTGTAAAACAACTTAAAACATTGTAAGCTCAGTTATCTTTATTTGACTTGGCTTTGGCTTTGGCTTTAACAAAGTTTCAATTTTACTTTTATTCTGACAGAACTGTTTCAGCATTACCAAAAAATAAGCATGGTTTCTGGGAAGAGGTTGCTGCATCTGTTGGAACACATTCTGCTGAGGCTTGCCAGCAAAAGTACCTATCTGACCATCAACTGAAATTGTCCAAAAGGCCTAATGTAAAGCAAAAGAAAAATTCTACCAGTAATAAAAATAAGCAAGGTAGGATTATATACACATAGAGATGTTTTGTTAGTATGTGAGGCAGTGTAGAATATTTTTCTTTATTATTAACATTTCCAAATATACTATTTTTATATTACGATAATTTTAATATTTGGAAAGGGTAAGATTATGAAAGAGTAGGTCAGAATCATAAATATTCCATTTTATTAAAATATATTGGTAGGTACACTTGGTGTTGCTTGTGAGCAATTCATTATTGTAAAGGCTTTTGGAAATTTATCAGCCAGGGATGAAAGTTGAAAGTACAATAAGAAATTCACCGTGCTACACTCATTATCTTATATGTAACTGTATGGTTATATAGGATGACCATACCAAATGACTGGGTTCAAAATTCTAGTGTTACGTATTGACATAAAGACATATCCGAAAATCACAATAGGTAGTTGAAGAAAATATGTTCACTTGTAACAAATTAAAAACAAAAGTTGCTGGAAATATTCAGCAGGTCAGGCACTGTCTGAAAAGTAGCAAAGTTAATGTTTCAGTTTGAGATTACCTTTTGTTGGGACTAGTTTTTAGATATCTGATCTAATACAAGAAAGGAAATAGCAAAGAAGCTTATTAAAGTAAAAGAGTCAAACAGAGATCCTGTTGGACAGAAGAATTTTTTCAAACTTGCTGTATATTTCCCTTCCGCGTTCAATCAGATATCTCTGATGAAAGGTCACGTTGAGCTAAAAAATTAATGTTCCTCTTCACAGATGTTGCCTGACTGCTAGGGCATTTGCAACATGTTTTATTTTCATTTGAGATTTCTAGCATCCATAGTATTTTCCTTTAAAATTAGCATTTAATTCACTGCCACTTCATTTCCAGGAATGCCCACAGTGAAGAAGTTCCTCTCTCTGACGTAACTTCCATTTGTTTCATCAGCCTTGTTCACTTTCCTTCTTTTCTATTTCCATTTCATGTTGCATTATGTGTACATATAACAGATTTTTACTTTTTTCTCCCTTAAACCTCCCTCCCCTAAACCCACACATTCGTGTTCTTCATTAATGCATTTATTTATTTCGTTCTCTTTCTTCGTCAGTTGCATATGAACTAGATTGCCACAAGAGGGCAGTAAACATTGTTAAATGCTAGGTACGGAAAAGTGAAAGCAAAATGACTTTATTGTTAATACAACAAATCTATTCAGTTGCGTTTATATAGTGCTGATATTTTTAAAAATCCTAAACCATGTAAAAGATATAATAAAAAATTAACACCTAACCAATGAAGTAAGGGCAACCAAGAGCTTGATCAAAGAGTTACGTTTCTATGAGGATCATAGAAATAAGGAGTAGAGTGTGGACACTTGGTGGTTAACAACAACTATCTAGATGAGGAGGGGTAAAGACACAAATGAGATCAGAGCAGAAGTAGTAACGGGGAGAATATTTGTAGACCAAGACAGGGTTATACAGCTGGGTAGAAAAAAGCCCTGTGGGAACCAGAATGCAAGACTGAAATCTTGGATAAGAATTTGACAGAACAGAAATATGAGGGATTTGGAAAGGGGCAGAAAGATAGAGTTTTGGTATTGTCAGTCATGGCAGCTGAGCCTTACTGTTACTGATGCCATTAAAAGGCAACATGTAAGTAATGAAAACAAGGAAGCCGAGGATAGAACCGTGGAGGACTCTGGAATAATGGTATATTACCAGATACGGCTCTGCCCTGCCTTTCTTTAGCAATGCCTCCACTGTCTCTGACTTGTCTGATTGCCCAGCATCTGTTTCTGGATGAAGTGGCATTTAAATTAAGAAGCATAATCTCAAAGATGATAATTTCTGAATTTGAATTATGGGGCACTGACACTTGTACTGTAGAAAGTGGAGCCTGTATGACTGGAGCAGTCTATATCTGAACTATGCTGGGACTGGTATTCACACAGCTGTATGATAAATGAGGCACGGAAGATTTTGTACTAAATAGTGGGGCAAGTGATCAAAGATGTGGTAAATCAAAGGGCTCTGAGGAAGGGTTATTGGACCTGAAACATTAATTCTGACTTCTTTCCACAGATGCTGCCAAATCTGCCGAGCTTTTCTAGCAATTTCTGTTTTTGTACCATCTACAAAATGCACTGCAGAAATTCAGCAAGGCTCCTTAGACAGCACCTTCCAAATACACTATAAATACCTAGAAAGACAAGAGCAGCAGATACAAGGGAGCACCACCATCTGCAAGTTACCCTCTAAGCCACTTGCCACTCAAATTTGTAAAAATGCCGCTATTTCTTCAGTGTTGCAGAATTGAAACCTTGGACCTCTCTCCCCAAGGATTTGTGGATCTATCTACAGCAAACGGACTGTAGTGGTTCAAAAAGGCAGCTCACCACCAACACCTAAGGGCAAACCTCCCTGCCAGGATATTGGTGCCTCTCCAGTTTAGGTGCAACCCATCCTTCTTGTACAAGTCACACCTTCCCTGGAAGCCATCCCAATGATCCGTATATCTGAAGCCCTCCCCCAACACCAGCTCTTTAGGTACATGTTCAATTCTACTCTGTTTCTGTTCCTAACCTCAGTAGCACACGGCACGAGGAGTAATCCTAAGATTACTACTCTCGAGGTCCTGTTTTTTAATTTACTACCTGACTCCCTGAATTGTCATTGCAGGACCTTGTCACTCTTCTGACCTATGTCATCTGTGCCAATATGGGCAGTAATTTTTGTCTGTTTACCCTCTCATTTCGGAATGCCCCTACCAACTCAGAGACATTCATGACCCTGGTACCAGGGAGGCCCAACACCATCCTGGAGTCTTTCGTGGCTATACAAACAGTTATCTGTGCTCCTGACTATCAAATCTGCAATTACTATTGGTCTACTAGGCATGTCCCTCTCCTCTGTAAAGCAGGACCAGCTGTGGTGCCACTGCTGCTGCTGACACCTGATGGGCCATCTTCCTCATCACTATTCAAAACAGAACACTTGTTTGACAAATAAGTCCCTTTTTTTTTCAAAAAGCAAACTTTCCAAAATAAAACCATAAAATAAGCATTGATACTTCGCTGTAGAATTATTTCCAGCTATAATCAAGATATAAAAATACTATCTGCCAACATTTTCAGATTTCACTGATTAGGTGAGATAGCAGTTTTGCTGGTTTCATTGCATAATTATTTAATATGTATCATGCTTTATAGAAGAGCCTGTGAAAATTATTGCTCGTGTTGGAACACTGAAGAGAAAACAACAAGTAAGGTCCTTCCTGGAACATTTGCCAAAGGAAGACCATGAAGACCTTTTCAGTGATACAGTATTCCAGCAAAAACAAATAAAGGTGAGGGACCTGTAAGATATCATTTCACAGTGTTATAAAGCTTCAGGAAATATCAAATTCTTCATGATTCAAAATAGTTATCTAATACTTCCTTTATTGAAAGGAGTTTAAAATTAAGTGTAGACTTGCAACAATCTGTATGACTTTGCTTTGTGAGACCATCCCTGAAGTACTGTATAAGTTTTGGTTTCCTCTTCCAAGGAAGGCTGAAGGCTGAATTTGCCTTATAGTGCAAAAAGGTTTACTAGATGGCTTCCTGAGATGAGAGGGCTATCTTGTGCAGAGCCATTGAGCAGAATGGGCTAATATTCTGAAGTTCACAAGAATGAGAGGTAATCTCATTAAAATGTATAAAATTCTTAAGAGCGTTTGATGGGGCGCAGAGGTTGGGGGTGGTGGTATAGATTGTATTCCCCTAGCTGGAGAGTCTCAAATTAGAAGTCATATTTGATATCACCTAATAAGGTCTGATAAGGAATACCTGAGACTTAATGGAACAAGGGAACAGATGATGGACAAGTTCATTAGGCTAAATTGGGTGAGAACTAAATAAAAACCGAAAGAACTGCAGATGCTGTAAATCAGGAACAAAAACAGAAGTTGCTGGAAAAGCAGGTCTGGCATCATCTGTGAAGAAAAGATCAGGTTAAAGTTTCAGTTCTAGTGACCCTTCCTCAGAACTGATGGTAGCTGGGAAAGCATCAGTTTATATGCAGAAAATAGGGAGGGGCTGGAGTAGGGAGGAAACGATAGGTTGGGGCCTAAAGAGAGAGAACAGTTGGACAGATTAAGGAGTTGATAACGATCAGGCTAGGAAGGTGAAAAGTTGGTAATGGGGACTGTTAGTGACTAACAACAGGCTACGTGATATGTAATGGCAGGCTACGGGATAACAAGGCCTGGTGTGTGGGGTAGGGGACTAGGACATGGGAGAGTTTAGGCCCTAAAATTACTGAACTCGATATTGAGTCTAGAAGGCTGCAGGGTCCCCAAGCAGAAAATGAGGTGCTGTTCCTCCAGCTTGCGTTGAGCTTCGCTGGAACAATGCAGCAAGCCAGAGACAGAGTTGTTGGCCAGGGAACAGGGTGGTGTGTTAAAGTGGTAGCTCAGTGTCTTTTTTGCGAGCAGAACGTAGATGTTCTGTGAAGCGGCCACCCAGCCTACGCTTTATTTCCCCAATGTAGAGGAGACCACATTGTGAGCAGTGAATGCAGTAGACTATGTTTGGGCCCTTGGATACTGGGGACGGAGGAGGTAAATGGGCAGGTGTTGCCCACCCACCACCACCCTCCTCTGCTTGGCCGAACTCGCATTCATCCTCAACAATTTCTCTTTTAACTCCTCTCATTTTCTTCAGGTAAGAGGGGTGGCCATGGGTACCCGCAAGCTACCTAATCATGCTTCTTTGTTGGGTATGTGGAACATTCCTTGTTCCAGTCCCATTCCAGCCCCACCCACAACTTTTTATCCGATATATTGATGATATCATCGGTGCTGCTTCCCACTCTCATCCAGAATGGGAAAAGTTCATTGATTTTGCTTCTATTTTCCACCCTGCCCTCCCTTTCACCTGGTCTATCTCTGATTCCTCCCTCCCCTTCCTCGACATTTCTGGGGATATACTGGCCACTAATATTCACTATAAACCCACTGACGCCCACAGCTACCTGGACTATACATCCTTGCACCCTGCTTCCTGTAACGACTCCATCCCATTCTCTCAGTTCCTCCGTCTCCATTGTACATGTTCAGATGAGGCCAACTTTGACAAGGGAGCCTCCGAAATGTCCACCTTCGTCATCAACTGAAGATTCCCTAGCACCGTTGTTGACAGGGCCCTCAACCAGGTCCGACCCATCTCCCGCACTTCCGCCCTCACCCCTTCTCTTCCTTCCCGCAACAGTAATAGGGTTCCCCTTGTCCTTACCTACCATCCCACCAGCATCCACATCCAGAAGATCATCAGATGGCATTTCCACCACCTCCAGCGAGATGCCACCACAAGACACATATTCCTCTCCCCTTCCTTGTCCGCCTTCCGCAGGGACCGTTTCTTCCTCCCACCACTGCCCTACAGCATCTTCCCCTGCAACCGGTGAAGGTGCACCACCTGCCCATTTACCTCCCCCCTTCCCATTATCCAAGGGCCCAAACATACCTTACAGGTGAAGTAATACTTCACTTACACTTCCCAGAATCCAGTCTAACGCATTTGCTGCACACAATGTGGTCTCCTGTACATTGGGAAAATGAAGCATAGACTGGGTGACTGCTTCGCAGAACATCTACGTTCTGCTCGCAAAAAAAACCCTGAGGTACCTGTTGCCTGAGACTTTAAAACACCACTCTGTTCCCTGGCCAACATCTCTGTCTCTGGCTTGCTGCAGTGTTCCAGTGAAGCTCAACACAAGCTGGAGGAACAGCACCTCATTTTCCGCTTGGGGACCCTGCAGCCCTCCAGACTCTATATCGAGTTCAGTAATTTTAGGGCCTAAACTCTCCCATGTCCTAGTCCCCTACCCCACACACCACGCCTTGTTATCACATAGCCTGCCATTACACACCTGCTGCTTTTAGTCACTAACAGTCCCCATTAACAACTATTCACCCTCCCAGCCTGATCGTTAGCAACTCCTTCATCTGTCCAACTGTTCTTCTCTCTCTTTAGGCTCTATCCTATCGTTTACTTCCTATCCCAACCCCCTCCCTATTTTCTGCATATGAACTGATGTTTTCCCAGCTACCATCAGTTCTGAGGAAGGGTCACTCTGATTTTTTTTCTTCACAGACGCTGCCAGACCTGCTGAGTTTTTCCAGCAATTTCTGTTTTTGTTGGGTGAGAACTAGTTGTATAAATATAGGCAACTCATAATCATTAGGCTAAGAGTTTCAAGGAATGTAGTTAACATAAGTAAAACTCTCACTATAAAATGCAAACTTGAACTCTGTTTAAATATGGTTATCTTCTTGAGGTTGCAGAGGATGGTTGAGTCAAGGGTGAAGTTTCAGGGTATGATTATCCACCCCTGCTTTTGGAAATGAATCTTATAACTGGTGAAAAAATGAAAAATGGATTACTTCCGTATAGCCCTGGCACTTTCACGGCTACATAGAAGCAGGGTAAGAAGTGAATCTGATGATTTGAACACAGATGAAGATTTGGACAAATTGTTAACTATCATGGATATAATTTATCAAAAACATAATTTATTGACTGCTTATGAAGTGTGGCCAGATTTTGACAAATTTTTAGGAAGATTGAAAATAGTACCAGGAAAGAGTACATAATGGAATTCAGTAGATTGTATGCAAGACTACAGAAATTTCATTTGGATTAATTTGCCAATCTGTGTTGGCATTTAAGTTGTTGAACTGTACCAAATATCAAGTATAGATAAACTTCTAGTTTTGATAGAAGTTAAATTTGCAAATAAACACTGTTAGAGCAAATATCTGTAGCACTAAAAAATTCTTAGGGAAACAATCTTTCCCAACCATATACGTTGCACAAAGAGGGCATGGACTCATCAGTTCTGATGGTCAACATGACGGCATTGGTCCCAAAGTACAACCGCCAAAAGTGGGTATATATTTACCGGACGGGGCTAGTCAATGGAGAAATGGAAAATTATAAGTTGAGCAGGGAAGGCCAATGGAAAATATAAAAGCTGGATATATGTCAGGGATGAAGGGCAGAAGGTTAGGCCCAGGGATTTTGGAACATGATGTAAAAAGACAGGAAGACAAGAAACTATAATGTAGGCTTAAATAGTGGTTCTGGGAGCAAATACCCTGAAAAAGTTATCACAAAACATTGAAAGAAATCTGTTCATAAAAGGAGAGTCCAACCGCAGCAGTCCAGAAAGAGATAAAGACAAAATAGAAGGACAAGTGTAGTACAAACCATGGATATCACCAGTAGAAACCCGTGTGATTGTTAAGTCTAAGTGGTCACAAACAAATTCGAAGACTAGTTAATAAAAAAGGCTGAACAACAAGAATTAGAAAATTAGAGAGAATTTGGAGTGTATACAGAGGTATCAAACTGGGGCAATTCAGTCCTAGCTCATAGTGGATATGTATGGAAAAGATGTCTCCTGATGGGAATTATATGCCTAAAGCAAGGTTAATGGGACATGTTTCTGAAGAAAAACTGGGGCCTGAGATGTCAATAGATTCACAGATAACTAGAAAAACAATTTTGAATTTTTGGGGGGCTTCGTTAACAAGTTATGCTTGGGTGTGTAGATCAATTATTATTAAATATGCATGTCTGTAGGGATATTAGCTCACAATGGAAACAGATCTTCATCCTGCAAAGGAGGCATCAAGTGGGAGTATTTTGGAAATTAAACAAATGTGAATATGAGGGACCTAAGGGGTAACTTTTTCACGCAGAGGATGGTATGTGTATGGAATGAGCTGCCAGAGGAAGTGGTGGAAGCTAGTACAATTACAACATTTAAAAGGCATCTGGATGGGTACAGGAATAGGAAGGACTTAATAGGGATATTGGCCAAATGCTGGCAAATGGGACTAGATTAATCTAGGATATCTGGTTGGCATGGATGAGTTGGACCAAAGGGTCTGTTTCTGTGCTGTACAACTCTATGACTTAAATTATATCTCTAGAGTACAGTAATTCACAGTAAGGTCTGTCTTGTTAAAATTGAGCTGTCCTCAGTTTAAAGCAGACCCTGCCATGTTTTACTAGTATCACCAGTGATAACTGCCAGGCATCTTTATGTTGTACACAGATGATTTTTTGTCAGGTAGGAGCAGTTTCATAAATGGACTTAAAGCAGAATTCAAAATTGGAATTTAGGCTTCTGGGGTGTTTAACTACATTAAGTTGGAAATCGGGCAGAATGAATCAAGTGTCATTTTGCATTGGCAATCTTATTTGGCATATCTTAACCCATTACCATTAATCAAAGTAGAGCTTCCTAAAAAGATACAATGCTTTGAAAACTGAAATGGAGGAATTCCAACGTCTGATTAGACTGCTGAATTAGCATGGCACCCAAACAAGGGTAGACGTCAATTTTGAAGAATTAGTTGAGTGCAACTTTGAAAAATCCCAAGGTGGAAGATATTATTTGGATAAACAAAACATAGAAAAAATTAAAAATGAAGCATTGTGTTTTGAAGTTTCCATCTTTGGGAGATGCCAGGAACATGAAACTTGTTTTAATCATGCTTTTTATGCAAATATCTGTAATGGGTCTTTACGTTCAGCAGGGTTTAGAACTTTTCTTGTGGGAAAGGTATGTAAATGTTGTCCTTCAGCTTGGGAAGCTAAAATGTTCAGAAAAGTAGTAAAAAGTGCTTTGTGGATTTTTCATTGCAAAATTATTGGAAGAAGTTCTAAAAAGGGATTTAGATGAAATACCTAATGACTGCAACATCAATAGTAAGTCACTATGGGATAA
This sequence comes from Rhincodon typus, assembly GCF_021869965.1. Taxonomy (NCBI): domain Eukaryota; kingdom Metazoa; phylum Chordata; class Chondrichthyes; order Orectolobiformes; family Rhincodontidae; genus Rhincodon; species Rhincodon typus. The sequence goes on along the minus strand of NC_063339.1, from coordinate 29,786,486 downwards.
AGTACACTCAACAAAATAAGTGAATGAATAAAAGGATCGATGTTGCACTTTTAAAACAGATGCTGGAGAATGGAGAAATTTTCAAGTTGAAATGGGTATGTACCAGCAGTCAACTATCTGATTGTTTACAAACAATCCAGAAAGCTCTCAAAAACTCTTGGACATACTAGAAAAAGGATGCTTGGAACTTTAATGCGAAAATAAAAGTGATTATAATATGTTGTCATTTTGTTTTTTTTAATTGTGTATATATTATTTATTTAAAAAGGAAATTGTAAATCTATTATAATTTAATAAGGTCTTAAGGGATGCTGGAAACCTAATGGAACCACGAAAAAGATGGACATATTAAGGGTTAATTCGGTGAGGCTTAGTTGTATAAATACAGGAAGATATTAATAAGTGGTATAGAGCGTGGTTAAGTGAAATAAATCTCACTAAAAGTGTGGATTTGGCTTCTGTTCAAATACAGTTATCTTGTATATAGCAATAGTCTTAGGATAAGGGGTTAGTCATTGAGATGAGATTTTTAAAAATTTCTTTAATTGGGTTTATGAATATTTGACATGCTCTACCCTAGAATCATTGAAATATATTTAAGACTGTTAAAATTCAAATTCACTAAAGGAACGAAGAGATCATGGAGTAGGCTGAGATAATGGATTTTTCATGGTAGAGGAAGCACATTGAAAGACAACTTAAACACGGGTGTACAATTCTGAAGGGGGTGCAGGAGAAGAGGGACTTGGGTGTATATGTGCACAATTCATTGAAGGAAAGGTGAAGGAGCAGATAATAAAGTGTTCTCTGCTTCATTAACAGAGTACAAGAGCAAACAAGTAATGTTGAACTTGTAAAAGACATGTTAGATCTCAGTTGGAGTACAATGTATAGATGTGGGTACCAGAGTATTGGAAAGATGTGAATTCATTGGAGAGAGTGCACAAGTAATTTACAACAGTAGTTTTGAGCACAGAGTGAAGACTTGTTCTCCTTGGAGGGAAGGCGGCTGAGAGGAGATCTGATTGATGTTTTCAAAATAATGAGTGGGCTGTTTAGATAGACAGAAGCTGTTCCTGCTTGTAAAAAGGAAAAAGGAACAAGAGGGCATAAATTAAAAGTGATGTACAAGAGAAGCAAAGGTGAGAGAAAAGACATGGAATGCACTGTCTGAAAATGTAGTGGTGACAGGCTCAATTCAGGCATTCAAAGGCATTAGATGATTATTTGGATAGAAATGGTGTGTTGTGATAAGGCAGAAGTTGGCACTAGGGAATAGAATTGGTACATACACAATGGATTCTCCTTCTGCACCATGACAACACTGTGATCTAACTCATATACTGTGAATAGCTGTGAGTGAAGCAGTATCCCACTAGTCACTGGCTGCCACTTAGAAAATTTATTCCTACTATTTGTTTTCTGTCTGCCAGCCCATTTCTCTATCCATGTCAGTACACTACCCCCAGTCCCATTAGCTTTAAATTTTTCCTGCTCATCTCTTATGTAGGACCTTATCGAAGCCTTCTAAAGTCCAAGTAAACCAAAGCCGCTGGCCTCCCTTTATCAACTCTATTAGTTACATTCTCTTAAAATTCTAATAGATTTGTCAAACATGATTTTCCTTTTGTAATTCCATGCTGACCCTGTCAGATCTTGTCAACGTTTTTCAAGTGATCTGATATTAAATCTTTTATAATGGACTCTGGCATTTTCCCCATTACCAACCAGCTAAATGCCTTGTTTTCCCTATCTCCTTTTTAAATAATGGGGTTGCATTAACTACCTCCAGGGCATGTCTTATTTAGTTAGAATGCCTTTTTGTCTTAAAATTTCAGCTTTATCCCAGAATATCTCGCCCTCCTAAACTCCCTGATTCTTCCAGTTCTCCAAATGGGAGCCTCCTGCTTTGGTCTCATTGTTTGTCCAAATTAGCTACTTACCAAGAGGACCGAGTTTATTTTGTCATGAGGGATTTGAGGAAGGATTGTATCCTGCATTCCCACATTATTGTTTCAAATGTACAATTTGCAGCCAAAGTCCTCAGACAAAATGATTTCTCCTGTGAGTTTAATAACCTCTTCCATAACTGTCTTTGGAAGGGGTAAGATGCATTCATATGCATGCAACATCAAATACATTCAGAATATTTCTCAATGTTCCTGCATTCATGATTTTGATTTATGCTTTCATGCTTTGTTCTTGTCAACTGTTCAGAGCTTCTGTACTGGAAAAGACACTAAAATGACAGTGCAATCAAAATGCCTTACCTCTGAAGATTTTGATGGAAGTCATGAGGTCGATGGCAGTAGATTTTAAAAGCAGAATTTATCATGAAATTTGTATTAGTGTAAAAAAAATTATACATGTAAAAAATTTAAGGATAGTTTTTGAGAAATTCATATAAAGGCAATAGCAGAATTTGTAAGTAGTGTATAACTCAATTAAGCATATTTACAAAAACAGGTCAAGTGTCTTTGGTGCTATTAAAAATTAATACTGAGCACTAACCTCTAAGATCTGCCCATGTTATTCAAATAGCCAATTTTATCACGACAAGACTTACTCTAGCTTATTGGGAAAATAAACTAAATTCTTCAATTTGTTAAGTACATTGGATTAAAATTCAAACCAAAAATCCAAAAGAAAACATGCTTTGACTTGCATCCATAATGAATAATTTTATTGAATGTGAAATCTGATATCATTGCAAATATAAATCTTTAATTGTCAAATAAATGTTAATTGTTTCAGTTTTGCAAATTTTGAATTTCAATATTTCTTTCAACATTGTACAGCTTCCCAGCTTTCCAAGCAGTCAAGAGGACGATGATGATGACGACTTCATGCTTCAGACAAATCCAACTACTCCAACTTCAGTAATCTTTCCTTTAGCAAAAACGCCACAGTGGAATCACATCAGTCCTCGCATGTTGGGACCTACTAATAGGTAACTGACCTAACAAAAATTATACCACTGGCAATTAAATTTATAATCTAGTAATGGACCAATCCTAAAGTACAATCGAATTCTAAAAGTACTTGCTTTGATTCTTTCATGGGATATGGGCATCACGGTCTAATCTAACACTTATAACTCATCCCTAATTGCCCTTGCTTTTTTGAACTCCTGCAGCCCATGTGCTGTAAGTACATCCACAATGCTGTGAAGGAAACTGCCGAATTTTGATCTAGCAACGATGAAGGATCAGCCATTTAGTTTCAGGTCAGAATAGTGCAGGCTTGGAGTAGAAATTGCAGGCGGTAGTGTTGCCATGCTTTTGCTGTCATTGCCATTCTAGAGATTGTGAGTTTAGTTGGTGTTATTGAAGAAGCTTCAGTAAGTTGTTGCAGTTCATTTTGTAGACGATACAAACTACTGCCACTATCCATTAGTGATGGATAGTGTGAACATATAAGGTGGTGGATAGGATACCAGGCATGTGGGCTGTCTTGGCCTGAATGGTGTTGAGCTTCTTGGGTGTTGTTGGGGTTGCATCCAACTGGTCGTATTCTATCACACTCATGACTTATGCCTTTTTGACAGCAGATATACTTTGGGGGCAAGGAGATTAATTAACTATTGCAGAATTTCCAGCCTGTGACCTGCTGTTGTTGCCACAGTATTACTACAGCTGGTCCAGTTCCAGTCACTGTTAATCCCCAATGATATGAATGCCACTGAAGTCAAGGAAAGATGGCCATTATCTGGCACTAGTGTGATGTGAACGTTGCATGTTACTTTTCAGGCCGCACCTGAATGTTGTCAAGGTCTTGCAGCCAATAGATATGAGCTGCTTTAGCATTTGAGTTGTCAGGAATGGAAATGTACATTGTGCAGACACCAAACATTTCCAATTTTGATCTTAAGATGGATGGGAAGTAATTGATGAAACAACTAAAGATGATTGTTCTTTTTCTGTGTTCTTTCATGGCATGTGTGCATTACTGACTGGGCCATTATTTATTGCCCTTCCCTAATTGTCCTTAAATAGAGTAGCTAATTTGTAGCAATTTCAGAGAGCAGCTCAAAGACCTACACTGCTGTCACAGACCAGATAAGGACAGAAAATTCCCTTCCCTGAAGGACAGTAGTAAACCAGATGGAGCTTTTACAGCAGTTAATGATTGTTTAATAGTTACATTTCAATTCCAGATTTTTATTAACTGAGTTTAAATTCCATCTTGTGCCATGGTGGGATTTGAATCTATGCCCTCAGATCTTGGGTCTATGGGTGACTACTGCAGTGACATTATCATAGTACCAAAATCCCCCCATGCTGGCAACTATCCTCCATTTTCACTTTTTTTAAATTCATTCATGGGATGAGGGTCTCCCTGGCTGGGTCAGCATTGAAGTCAACCACAATACTCTGGGTCTAGACTCACACAGGCTGGACAAGGTGCGGATGGCAGTTTCCTTCCCTTAAGGAGGTTAATGAACCAGAGGTTTTTCCAACAACAGACTCGTGGTTTTCCCAGTAATCAAAATGGTCATCATTAGACACTTAATTCCAGATTTTTATTGAATTCAATTCCACCATCTGCTGTGGCAGAATTCTAATCCGGGTCCCCAGAATATTATCTGGGTCTCTGGATTAACAGTCCAGCAATAATACCACTAGCCACCTCCTCCTTCTCCTCTCTCACCTCCCCCACCCCGCCTTACTTGCAGTATTTCATGACCAGATGTGCATGTGACCTAATCTTAAACTTTGCAGTGATACATTTGTAATCAAATAAGAAATTGTGAAGTATAAATGCAAATTTTCAACCTTCTAAATATTCATGCTCAAGAATTTTTGTAGCAACCTGACACATCACTGGGCTTTCCTTGTGTATATAGATCTTGTCTATTTTTGTACAACTATCTGGAATAATTGTTACCTATTATCTTTTATAGTGCTAATAATGATAAATATGTTTTTCAACTGCAAAAAAAATGCAAGATGAAGAATTGGTCCAAAGTCTCTAAAAGATCGGTAGGAAACAATTGACTTTATATTGATCATTTAAGTAATTAAATGCTTAATATTTTCATACTTTAAGATCTAATGATTCTTATTTTAGAAACCTGAACTTTGTATGTCACCAACTAGATCAAAATCACCACATTTAATCGAAGGTAAGAGAACTACACCTGGTAATAATTATTTAAATTGCTGTTTAACCCCTCTGAGTATGCAAATTGTTAACAAGGGAAAAGTATAGTATTAGGGCTGCTGGAAATATATAAACAATGTGTTTCTATAGATATTTAAAAATGAAGAATTAAGAAACTGAGTGTAGGCCCTACAGAAAGCATGTCTGGGGAAATAATAATGGAAAGTAATGAGAGGGCAAAGGAACTGAACAGCTTTTTTCATTGGTAGATAATATACAGGATACAAATAACAGCAGTAAATCAGGAAATGGGAGGGAAAGTAGTTACAAAACTACAGTTACAAGGTAGTGCTGTTAAACAAGTTATAGAGTCAAAGTCCTACAGCACAGAGACAGGCCCTTTGGCCCAAACTGGTCCATGTCAACCAAGATGTCAATCCACGCTAATCCCATTTCCTTGTACTTGGCCCATATCCTTCAAAAATGTTCCTATCCATGTATTTGTCCAAATGTCTTTTAAATGTTGTTAATGTATCTGCCTCAACCACTTCCGCTGGCAATTCATTCCACGTGCATAACACCCTTTTAAAAGAAAAAAGTTGCCCCCTCAGGTTCTCACGTATTCTTTCTCCTCTTACCTTAAACCCTCTCGTCCTTGATTCCCCAACACTGGGGAGAAAAGGCTGAGTGCATTCACCTTATCCATGCCTCTCATCATCTTATACACTTCTGTAAGGTCCTCTCTTTAGTCTCCTTCAAGGTGTTTTGACCAGTGGGATTCTGTCTTTGTTTTTGTTGGGGGGGGGGGGGGGGGGGGAGGTGGTGAGGGGGTTTGAAGGTAGAAGTGCGGGAAATGCAAGAGATGCTACCCCTCAGTCTCCTATGCTCCAAAGAAAAATGTCCTAGCTGTCCCACCTCTCCCTATAACTCAGTCCCTTGAATCTTGGCAACATCCTTGTAAATTTCTTCTGCCCTCTTTCCGGTTTAACAACATCCTTCCTATAGCAAGGTGACCAAAATTTAACATAATACTGTAATTACAACCTCACCAATGTCTTGTGCAACTGCAACATAACTTCCCAATTTCTATACTCAGTACCCTGATTGATGAAGGCCAGTCTATCAAAAGCTTTCCTCACTGCCCTGTCTACCTGTGACTCCACTTTCAGAGAACTGTGCACCTGAACTCCAAGGTCCCTCTGTTCCACTACACTCCTTAAGGCCCTACCATTCACCATGAAACTCCTACCTTGATTTGACTTTCCAAAATGCAACAGCTTACACTTATTTATATTAAACTCCATTTGCCAATTCTCGGCCCACTTCCCCAGCTGATCAAGATCCTGCTGCAATTTCTAATGACCTTCCCCTCTGTCCACGATACTGCCTGTTTTAGTGTCATCCGCAAATTTAATAATCATGCCTTGTACATTCTCATCCAAATCATTGATTTTGATAACAAGCAGTAATGGGCCCAGCACCGACCCCGGAGGCACACCAGTAGTCACAGGCCCCTAGTCCGACAAGCATCCTTCCACGATTACTCCCTGCTTCCTACCATCAAGCCAAATGTATATCCAATTTGTCTGCTCTCCCTAGATTCCATGTGATCTAACCTTCCAGAGCAGCCTACCATGTGGAACATTATCAAAGGTCTTACTGAAATCCATACAGATTATATCTACCACCCTGCCCTCATCAACCTTCCTGGTCACTTCAAAGAACTTTAACAAATTTGAGAGGCACGATCTCCCACACACGAAGCCATGCTGACTACTCCTAATCAAACCATCTTTCCAAATGCATGTATATCTTATCCCTCAGAATCTCCTCAAGTAACTTACTACCACAGATGTTAGGCTTACTGGTCTATAATTCTCAGGTTTTTCTTTGCAGCCCTTCTTGAATAAGGGCACAACAATTCACTACCTTAAAGTCTTCTGGTACCTCACTCGTGGCTAACGATGCAAGTATATCAGCCAGAACCCCTGCAATTTCTTCTCAACCCTCTTGCTGGGTTCTTGGATATATCTGGTCAGGACCAGAAGGTTTATCTACCTTCATACATTCTAATACTTCCAACACCACCTCAACTGTGATATGGACTGTCCTGAAGATGTCGCCACTAACTTCCCCAAGTTCCCAAACCACCTTGTCTGTCTCCACGGTAAACACAGGAGAAATATTCAATGAGGACCTTGCCTATCTTCTGCAGTTCCACAAATACATGTCCACTTCGATCCTTGAGGGGTCCTATTCTCTTTCTAGTTATTCTTTTTCCTTTAATATACTTAAAGAATCTCTTTGGATTCATCCTAATCTTCATAGCCAAAGCTATCTTGTGCCCTGTTTTCACCCTCCTGATTTCCTCCCTCAGTAAACCCCTGTATCCCCCTATATTTTGTTGATCCCAGCTGCCTGTACTTGAGCCATACCTCCTTTTTGTTCTGGTCAAAGCCTCAATATCTCTTGTCATCCAGGGTTCCCTACTCCCGCCAACTTCACCCTCACAGGAACATACAGACCTTGAACTCTAGCTATTACACTTTTAAAGGCCTCCCACTTGCCGAAGGTCCCTTTGCCTGCAAACAAACTACTCCAATCAACCCCTGCAAGGTCCTGTCTAATTCCATCAAAAATTCACCTTTCCCAAAATTTAGAACTTGAACCTGTGGACCAGTTTTGCCCTTCTCCATAACTATTTTAAAATTAATAGAACTATAGTCACTGGTCCCAAAGTGCTCCCGCACTGTCATCTCAGTCACTCGTCCTGCCCTATTTCCCAAGTGTAGGTTAAGTTTTGCCCCTTCCCGAGTAGGGCCCTCTATATACTGCTTAAGGAAACTTTCCTGAACACACTTAACAAATTCCACCCATCTAAGCCCTTAACACTATGGCAGTCCCAATCTATGTTAGGAAAATTGTAATCCCCCACTATGACAACTTGATTTCTCTGGCAAGTCTCCCCAGTCTCCCTGCATATTTGTCCCTTTAATTCCTGTTGACTATTTGGGGGTCTATAGTACAACTCCAATAACATCACCATCCCCTTCTTATTTCTTAGCTGCACCCACAAAGCCTCACTGGATGATCCCTCAGTTATTTCATCTCTGACTACTTCTGTGATACTCTCCTTAGTCAAAAATGCAACTCCCCCTCCCCACTTTCCTCCACCTCTGTCCTGCCTAAAGCACCTGTACCTTGGCACATTAAGCTGCCAGTCCTGTCCCTCCCTTAGCCATGTTTCTGTATTGCCTATAATATCCCATTCCCACATACTTATCCACGTCCTGATTTCATCAGCCTTACCTGTCAGCCCTCTTGCATTGAAATAGATGCAACAGGCATTAATCCAACAGGCATTCCTCACTCCCTGTCCTGTTCCAGCCTGACCCGTCTCTTCAACTTGCTGTTTCTGATTGCTGTATCTCCTTCCAGCCTCGCACTTGCCTCCCTGCGGTTGAGGATCCCACCATCCCCCCCCTTCCAATCTAGTTAAACCCTCCTTTGTAGCACCAGCAAATCTGCCCGCCGGGATATTGGCCCCCTTCCAGTTCAGGTGCAACCCGTCCCTCTTGAACAGGTCACGTCTGCCCCAGAAAAGATCTCGATTGATCCAGGAATCTTAATCCCTGCTCCCTGCACCAATTCTTTAGCCACGCATTCATCTGCCATATCTTCCTGCTCTTACCCTCACTAGCACATGGGACTGGAGATTACCACCGTCGAGGTCCTGGTTTTTAAACTTTTTTCCTAGCTGTCTGTAATCACTCCGCAGAACCTCATCCCTATTTCTACCGACATCATTTGTGCCAACGTGCACAATGACTTCTGGCTGCTCACCCTCCCACTTTGAGAATTTTCTGCAGCTGCTCCGAGACACCCTTGACTTTCATGCCCAGGAAGCAACACACCATCCTGGATTCCCGTTTGCAGCCACAGAATCTCCTGTCTGTCCCCCTAACTATCACTAAGGTCCTGTTCACCTTTACCCTTTCCTGCTGTGCTCCAGAGCCAGCTGTAGTGCAACCAACCTGGCTACTGCTGCTTTCCCGTGTGTGGTCATCCCCCCCAAACAGTATCCAAAGTGATATAGTTGTTTTCGAGGGGAATGGCCATAAGGGATTCCTACGCTCTCTGCCTCCTCCCTTTGCCTTTCCTGGTGGTCACCCAGCTACTCCTTCTGCCTGCACCTTAGGTGTGATCACCTCACTAAAACTCTCGTCTATGACGTGCTCTGCATTTCGGATGATCCTGAATGCATCCAGCTCCAGCTCCCTAACACGTCTCCCAGGAGCTGCAGCTGGGTGCACTTCCCACAAGTGTAGTCTCCCTGAGATCCCACATCCTGCAGGTGCAGCATGCCACAGCCCTAACTGCCATCCCAACTGCAGTAAGACTAGGAAATTGAAATGACTTTACCTGAGCTTACCTGTACTTTTTGCTGAGCCACTGCTCACTGAAGCGTCTCGAGCCAACGCCTTACTTCTCACTCTACTACCAACAAATTTTCAATAGCATATCTCTCCTTTTTTGGTTAGTGGATAAATTGTTAGAGCTGTGGGCTAACAGGTCTCTGGGTCACAGAAAGATAGAAACTAGAGCAGGGTAGGCCTTTTGGCCCTTTTGAGCATGCTTCGCCATTTGAAGTGATCATGTCTGATCCTCTATCTAAATGCCATTTTACAGCTTTCCCTCCATTTCCCTTGGTGCCTTTCATGTCTAAAAATATATCAATCTCTTTTTGGAATAAACTCAGTGATACTGCCTTCTGTGGTAGCAAATTCTACTGGCAGACCACCTTCGAGTGAATTCCTCATCTGAGTCCTAAATGGCCTACCTTGTATCCTGACATTGTGACACATAGTTCCAGACTTTCTAGACGTGGGAAGGTCTAGATGTTACCGTTCTGTGCGTGTCAAATTAATTTCTTATTATTAACTTAATAAAAACCGAAAGAACCACGGATGCTGTAAATCAGGAACAAAAACAAAGTTGCTGGAAAAGCTCAGCAGGTCTGACAGCATCTGTGAAGGAAAAAACAGAGTTAACGTTTCGGGTCCGGTGAGGAGGATCTGAGGAAGGGTCACTGGACCTGAAACGTTAACTCTGTTTTTTCTTATTATTAACTTCCCTTGTCAGCCACAATGCTTCTTGCTATTCCTGTTGCCTTAAAAGAACGTATGTCTTCGAAATGATTCTAGCCATTGCCTATCTACTGTGAAAGATTTTTTCTTTCAATCCACTGCAGCTAACATCCTTCCTATACCTTCATTATTGCCTTTTTTTAAAATTTTAGGCTCTGGTTTCAACTGTTTAAAATAAAGTTCGAAAGTATTATAGTCACTCTTTCCCGTAAGGTTCTTTTTAACAAGGCTTATTAGTTAGTCCTTTCCTTTGCATAATACTAGACCTAAAATAGCCTATGTCTTTATACCTTGACCCATGAACCACTCCTACCAATAATCACTGCCATGTGCTGTTTCTTAGCTCCATCCAAGCAGACTCTATATCCTGTTTTTCTGAATCGAGGTCATCTGTCATTAATACATTGATCCCATCTCTTATTACTAGCCGGCCCCATTTTCTTTTCCACAGTCCTTCCTAAACGTCGAATATCCTTTAATATTCAGTTCCCAGTCTTAGTCAGAGTAGTCGTGTCTCAGCAATGGTAATTAAATCATAGCTTTCTTTTCTACCCGCAACATCAGTTTGCCTATTTTGTTAGAAAAGCTGCTTGTATTCAGATGGAATGCCATTAATGCTGTCTTTTTAACACTATTCTATAATCTGACCCTGATTAACTCTTGAATTTGTTTCTGCTGCTTTCCATTTAAAACTGTTCTACTTATCCTAACCAACTTTATCTCCTATCTGAAATCCATCCCACTGACAAGATAAGTTTTTTAAAAATCTTTTTAAATTTTTTAGTCCCAGGCCTATTGATGTGTAACCCATACATCTTGTATGGATGTTATCTGCCCCAGAAATCTAAAGCACTCCTTCCTGCACTATTTTTCCAGTAACATGTTAGTTTGCTCAATCTTCCAGCTTTTAAAGTCATTAACATGTGGTGCTGGGAGTATTCTTGAGATTATTGCCTTCGATATTGCTACTTTTCAATCTCTTGACATGTTCTCTAAATTTTTCTTTCGGACCTCATCCCTCTTTCTCTGTAGTTGTTGCCAATGCAGACAACAATCTTTGGCTCTTAACCTTCTTTCAAAAGAATATCCTGCAGCCAGTTTGTGCCATTTTTGACCCTGGCACTGGGAAACAACATACCATCTTTTTAAAAAAATTTTAGGCTCTGGTTTCAACTGTTTAAAATAAAGTTCTAACAATACTATAGTAACTTTTTCTGTAAGATTCTTTTGCAAGAAGATTATTAGTTAGTCCTTTCCTTTGCATAATACTAGACCTAAAATAGCCTGTGGCTTTATACCTTGACCCATGTTACCCTTACTGTTTGACCCATGAACTACTCCTACCAATAATCATTGCTACGTGCTGTTCACCATCCTGGAATCACATCTACAGCTATGGAAATGCCTGTCTGGAAACCTGTCAACTCACCTATCACTATTGCCTTCCCACTCTACTCCCCAGCTCCTACTACCTGTGAAGCTGATCCATTTGTGTCACAAATTTGCTCCTGCTACAAACTACCAAGAACGATTACCCTTCCCACTCGCCACATAAACATGTTGGCTACAAGAACAGGTCAGAGGCTAGGAATACTGCAGTGAGCAACCCAGTACTTTGGGGAGTTACAAAGCCTAACCACCATCCATAAGGAACAAGTCAGGAGTGTGATGGAATACTCCTCAGTTTCTTGGATGGATGCAACGCCAATAACACTTGAGAAGCTTGACACCATCCAGGACAAATCCGCTACCACTTCCATCTAGAAGGACAAGGGCAGCAGATACATGGGAACACTATCTCCAAGCCACTCACCATCCTGACTTGGAAATAAGTTCACCAGGATAGGCCATAAATTACCCCTCCATTACCCCTCTGATTACTTTCACTTAATCTGCAGTGTGACGGCTTTGTTAAACGTGCTATCCATCATTCTCAGTTTTCTGGATGCAGCATAGTGTCACCAACCTCTGATCAAGTTGTAAAACCCGAAGCTCAAAGCTTTGCAACTAGAGACGTGAGATTATCTAGGCATGGGATGCAACATGACTCCCCAAATGGCGCAGGATAAGCATTCCATGTTTAGCCATGTCTTAAGCTTACTTTCAGACTATATAATTAAAACAGAAACTAGAAAGTAAAATTATTTACCAACTGGCTCAGTGAACCTTGCTCATTGCAAATCGACACTTGCGCTAGAAATTCACCACACAATCAGCTTATGCCTTAGTTGCAACACCACGGATTTTTTAAAACTTGGCATGCACTGGTTCCCAGTTACTGCCAGTGTGTGTTTGTGAGCGAATGTTTCTCTCCAAATTACAGAAAGTGAAAGCCTGAAACTTTTCTCTTGATTGCTTTTCACTGTATTCTTACTGTAATATACACATGACAATAAAATCAAAGCCAAATTCTATTCTCCCACTCCAGACTGTTTACTGGCAGGTCTGCTGCCTCTCCGACTTTTGGATAAGTGAAGGCCTTGGGTCCATTGTACCTCCAACTCTCAGATTAATAGTTGTATAGCTCTACAGACACAATGTTGTGCTAGTTGCAATAGCTTTTGAAATTTAACTGTATTTTTCAGGTGCACAGAAATCTAACATAGGAAAAATATTCAAGAATAGAGAAGATGCTCAATCAGATGATGACACAGAGGATGAAGATTACTATTTTTCAGTTACTGAATAGCTTTTAATTTATAATAAAACTAAACTTCCTGAAATTGAAGTACTTAATTTGCATCTATAAAGACTGAACAGTCTTGGTGAATTTGGATGCTGGAATTACATTTGTCATCCAGTTAAATATTTTAAACGTTCAGGTTGTTTTTGTTAATGGTTTTAAATGCATGGAAAATGTACATACATGTATAAAATATATACAGCAAGTTTTTAAGTGTTTTGTAATGAGTTTATATTATAAATGAAATGATATTGATTCCGATTTAAACTTGACAGTTCCTCAGCCTGTGTTTAATTCCTGTTGTCTACAGTGATGATTTTTAGTTTATTGCCTGAGCATTTTATAAATGTGCTTGCACTTTTCATGCTGTGTGAGAAAATGGAGGCCTCTAAACATTATGATGCATTATATGATGAGTAATTGCTTTACAATATATACAAGTTTTACAGCTTGATCCTTTTTTTTCACATTTAAAAGGAGAGAAACATTTTGGGCAATATTCTAAAAGCAATTCTCTTGATTATGAAAGGGGGAAATTAGCCAGGCCATTCACTCCTGTTCTTAACCCAGTGACTCCACAAGAGTGCAGATTATGGAGGAATTGTGTTATGGATGCTAGTGGAGGATATAGTCAGATTTAATGCCCATGTGGAAAAAGTTGTCTGCCGACATACTTCACACCCACTCGCCATGCTGCTAGGTTTTGGGTAAATTAAAAGCACAACAGCATGTTGCAGAAACAGTTTGCATTTCTTCTAAGAGCAGCCTGAACCCATTTCCAAAAAGAAAGCAACAAGTATCACATTTAACTAATGCAACCAGTTGAGTTGAGGATGCACTAATTTTTTTTTAAATTCCATATTCATTCTTAATGGGAAAAATAAGTCATTAAATTATAAAGTTTTCATTTGTTTAATAATTTTTATCCAGTGTCTCTTTATATAAAAGTTACAATTAACTGAACACTTCAAGGAGGATGTTAACTGAGACATAAATTCCTTACTAATTCCTGCAAATTAAAATGGAAGCAGTTGGTGAGGTGGTTACTAAAATGATTTACTGGTTAAGAAATTTAAACAGGCTGCACTTTGCATAACATCTATTAACAGTGCCCAATATGATTTTAAAATGTCACAAGCCCTAAACATTGTGAACCACTATGGTAGAGCATGAGATAAGTACTTTTCCACTCACTCAGTTTATTTCATTTTACTTTCACAGCAGCACCAAACAATTGGTATATGAATGTTCATAAGATGACTGCTGTTGTGCCTTCCCCGATCAGTTCCTGACTGGGATTAAAGGTGATTGAGTCTATCCTTGCCAGTAAGCATAGCTAGATGTAGGAAAGGGAGAGGGTTTTGATTATTTTTTAAAATATTATGAATAAAGAATGTCATAAATTTCTCAAGGCTAGTTGTATATAGTTCATCTGGCCATACAGATTTGCCTCCAATAGTTAATTTCGATAATCCAAATTCACAATAAAGCAGTTCAAATTAATTTTTAAAAAGGTCTTGTATTTAGGTTTTGCTAAGCTCCACATTAAAATACACAAATTAAGATTATTTACATTTTGCAGCTAGACTTTAAAGTAGTGTATGTAAATTTCACCTGCCAATGTAAGTACATTTCCTGCATATTAGGCAGTCTGAACTCGCTTGTCTAATCAAGCTTGTTCAATCCAGAGTCCGCGTATAAAAATGTGCAACTTAATTGACTTGACAACACATTCAAAATACACATGCTGGCCTGGGATTGACTGATGCCTCCAAAGGGAGCAGAGAAAATATCTGTTGAATAGAATTGCAGATTAGAAATAGAAATGTTACTACATCTTTTTCCACCTTGGATAATAAATGAGAAACTAATATTACTTTAGAGAGCTGGTTATGGGAATGCGTAATCAAATAGTCATATCATGATGAAGCATCTGAATTTTTAAAATAGGCATTCATCTCAGTTTTATTTAATTTCAAGCAGTTAGGATTTAAGATTTTCTTTTTATGTAAATATAAGTGACAAGAATCTCTTAACCACATGCACCAGGTTCCTAATCACAAATTAAATAAATATTTTCTTCTGACAGCAGCTTTTTTGAAATGTTAGTTAACATTCTGTACTTTCTAACTTCCGTGTGAGCTGATGACTGGTCTGAGAGAAATGTGCAGAAGAAATGTCAATTAGTGCAGGCCCTTATTCCAATCTCAACCAAGATATGAAGACTTGACATTTAATTGCTTAATAACTGCAGAAAAAAAATGGCTCTGCATGGAAGTTGTTTCATAACTTTGATGGTTCCAACTGCTAGTTTTAAGTTCTGACCATACCCCCATAGCTATCATCTCATCTCGAAAGACTTAGAAAACTTAAAAATTCTTCTGATTGGTCAGAAGGGATGGTCACATTTCAAGCACCTGTTTGAAAAGTCAACTTTCTCTAAGGGATCTATTAGCCCAAACAGATTGTTCTTAAAAATACTGTTTTTAATAGATTTCCTGTATCTTTGTGTATTTCTGTAAATAAATGTAGAGCAAAGTATTATCTACTGTATTTAATGATGTGATTTTGTGTTGTCTCAGGTAATAATGCATGGTGAACAACTCACCTGTTCTCTAACTGGAAAATGGGCAAGAACAATTATTTCCAAGATGTGATTAACCTATTCTGAGCTTATCTTAGTTGGGCAGAGAATAAAGGTGCAGAGTTCATAAGCTTGGTGTACTCATGGAAATTGTTAAAGCACTCCTCTCATTACAAAGAGATACAGAGCACATTACAGGTGGACAGGAATGATGTATTTAGTCAAACCAAGTCTGCACGTCACCATGGAGTATATTTACTGCCACCATCATTTTTAAGTACAGAGAGCTGGAGGCCTGTTTTGGTCTAGTGTGGTAGAGGAAAACCACTTACTGGTCTGACATTTTTTAATTAACCTGTTCGGAGATGTTATGTCATACCTATGGAGCAGGTGGGACTTGAACCTGGGCTTCCTAACTCAAGAGGTATTGAACAAGAGTAGTTTGTGTATTAACAACTAAATACAAGTTGCATTGATGTGGAAGTCTCAATAAGGAAGACCTAGGTGTTATGTCTTACTCATTCAAGATCCTAAACTGTTCTTCCCCAAAGTTCACATGACATCACCTCAGTGGATCTTGCCTAGGGCACTCCTCTATACAAACCTTTTCAGACCCTTCACCTATGTACAACGACGAGCAATCACTGTTAGGGCAAAATGTCAAAATGAGTTGGAATGCAAAGATGTTGAAAAGAAAAGAATAAATTAGTTCTTGATGGGAGGGTGGGTATTTGAAGGAAATTTCATTGGTAAGGATTCAATATTGAAAGCAGTACCACCGATAATGTAACAATGCATGATTTGAATGACTGGGCAGAGAATGAATTCTGGGTTACAAGGCTTTAAAGTATGCTGTAGCATTGTGGTATTGGAAAGCTGTTAGCGCTGGAGCAAATTCAAAAATTTAATCTGGTGTAAGATGTAATGACCAAATTTTGTCTAATTTAGCTAGGAATCATTAATTGGAGTTATATTTCTGTAGGATAGTGTGCTGTACCGAACTAGCTTCAGCTATTTCATAATGACTTTCCTTTCAGCAGAAGGTCAGAAGTGTGATGTTTGCTGGCGACTGCAATATTCAGCACCTTCTTGGATATTATGCAGTCCATTTCTTTATACAGCAAAATCTAGACAATATCCAGGCATGTTGATGTATGGCACAAATTGTTATTCAGCTCTCAAGTGTCAGGCAATGACTAATTCCAAAAATAGAACCTAACCATTGCCTCCTGTTGAGCAAGTAGAGATGGACAATAAATACTGACTGAGCCAACAATGCCCACATCACATGAATAAATAAAAACAAGTAGGAAAGGGACACAGCACTTCTTTAAGTTAATAAGCAAACACAATCTTACTCAGCTGGAGAATGAACCAAATGGAGTTAGTGACCATGTCAAACGCTAGAAAAATGATGGCAAGAAACAACAAGCATCACGTGGGCCTGTGCTAACAAATTGAAACAATGCAGTTTCTGCTTATTATGAACAAAAACAAAGTTAACATTTCGGGTCCGGTGACCCTTCCTCAGAACCTGCTTATTATGAATGAGTACGTATGTGTATCAATTCTCTACCTCAGGAACTTCCTCTTGGTGCAAGTAAACATTGACAATGAAATCAACTCCAGTGCAGCCTTCAGGTGCCTGAGGAACAAGAGTGTTCAAAGCCCGAGAACGCAAACCTAACACCAAGCTCATGGGCTACAGAGCAGTTGCGGTCCCCACCGTTCAGTATTCGTCAGTAATACATAGAACAGTACAGGCCCTTCAGCCCACGATGTTGTGCCGAACTTTTACCCTAATTCTAAGGTCTATCTAACCTCCACCCCTACCTTATACTATCATCCGTATGCCTATCTAATAGCCACTTAAATGCCCCTAATGAGGCCGAAACCACTACCCTCTCCGGCAATGCATTCCACGCCTCTACCACTCTCTGAGTAAAGAACTTACCTCTGACGTCTCACCTATATCTACCTCCACTCACTTTAAAACTATGTCCCCTCGTAATAACTACCTCCACCCTAGGAAAAAGTCTCTGGCTGTCTACTCTATCTATACCTCTGATCATTTTGTACACCTCTATCAAGTCACCTCTCCTCCTTCTTCATTCTAAAGAGAAAAGCCCTAGCTCTCTCAACCTTTCCTCGTAAGACCTTCCCTCCATTCCAGGCAACATCCTGGTAAATCTCCTCTGTACCTTTTCCAATGCTTCCACATCTTTCCTGTAATGAGGCAACCAGAACTGGACACAATACTCCAGATGTGGCCGAACCAGGCTTTTGTATAGCTGGAGCATAACTTCACGGCTCTTGAACTCAATCCCTCTATTAATGAAAGCTAACACACCATACGCCTTCTTAACAAATTATCCACCTGGGTGGCAGCTTTCAAGGAACTGTGGGCATGAACACCTAAATCCCTCTGCTCCTCCACACTGCCAAGAATCTTTCCGTTAACCCTGTATTCTGCTTTCAAGTTTTTCCTTCCAAAATGAATCATTTCACACTTTTCAGGGTTAAACTCCATCTGCCACTTCTCAGCCCAGCTCTGCATCCTATCAATGTCCCTTTGTAACCTAGAACAGCCCTCCACACTGTCCACAACGCGACCCACCTTTGTATTGTCTGCAAACTTACTAATCCACCCTTCCACTCCTTCATCCAAATCATTTACAAAAATCACAAATAGAAGAGGACCCAGCATAGATCCTTGTGGTACACCACTCGTAACTGAGCACCATGTTGAATA
>NC_063339.1:29749498-29767817 GCF_021869965.1 Rhincodon typus | reverse complement strand
CTAACTGGCCTGTAATTTCCGGGGTTATCCCTATTCCCTCTTTTGAACAAGGGAACGACATTTGCCTCTCTCCAATCTTCCTGAACTATACCCGTGGACAGTGAGAACGAAAAGATCATCGCCAAAGCCCCAGCGATCTCTTCCCTCGCTTCCCATGGAATCCTTGGATAAATCCCATTAGGCCCAGGGGACTTATCTATCTTCAACTTCCTCAAAATTCCTAGCACATCTTCCTTATTAACATCGACCTCCTCTAACCTACCAGCCTGTTTCACACTGTCCTCTACAACTAGGTCCCTCTCAGTTGTGAATACTGAAGAAAAGTATTCATTGAGGACCTCTCCTATCTCTTTAGGCTCCATGCACAAATTCCCTTTACAATCCTTGATCGGCCCTGCCCTTTTTCTGGTCATTCTCTTATTCCTCAGTACATGTAAAAAGCCTTGGAGTTTTCCTTGATCCTATCTGTCAAGGTTTTCTCATGCCCCCTTATAGCTCTCCTAAGCGCTTTCTTCACTTCCTTCCTGGCTAACTTGTATACGTCTGGAGCCTTTTCCATTCCTTGTTTCCTAAACCTTATATCAGCATCCTTATTCCTCTTAACCAGACATTCGACCTCTCTTAAGAACCAAGGCTCCCTCACTCGACCGCATCTTCCCTGCTTGCTAGGGACAAAGATATCGATCACATGCAGTACGCATTCCTTAAACAATCTCCATATTTCAATAGTGCCCTTCCCTGACAGCATCTGTTCCCATTTTATGTTACCCAGTTCTTGCCTAACGGAATTGTAATTACCCTTCCCCCAATTATCAACCTTACCCTGCTGGATGTACCTATCCTTTTCCATGACTATTGTAAAACTAGCAGAATTATGATTGCTACCGCCAAAATGCTCTCCTACCAACAGGTCTAACACTTGGCCCCGGTTCATTGCCAAGCACCAAATCCAAAGTGGCCTCTCCTCGTGCTGGTCAATCTACATACTGTGTCAGGAATCCTTCCTGAATGCACTGGACAAAATCCGCTCCATCTAAACTATTACAACTAAAATGTTTCCAATCAATATTTGGAAAGTTGAAGTCACCCATGACTACAACCCTGTGACTTCCGCACCTTTCCAGTATCTGCCTCCCGATCTGCTCCTCTACTTCTCTGCAACTATTAGGGGGTCTGTAAAAAAACCCAAACGAAGTGACTGCTCCTTTCTTGTTCCGGACCTCAACCCAAACTGACTCTGTAGACATATCATTCTCAGTAGCTGCTATACTAGCCCTGACTAGCAATGCCACTCCCCCGCCTCTGTCTCCACCCTCCCTATTTCTTTTAAAGCATCTAAATCCCGGAACTTCCAACAACCATTCCTCTTCCCGAGTTACCCAAGCTTCTGTAATGGCCACAACATCGTAGTTCCAAGTACTGACCCACGCTCTAAGTTCATCCGCCTTATTTCTGATACTTCTAGCATTGAAGTTTACACACCTCAAACCATCTCTGTGTCCACAATTACGCTCCACTGACCACAATTCTTTATTAACACCCTCACTCCCTGTTGTGTCTGTTGGAAGGCTGAATACCTCATCCTCTAAATTACAAATCCGGTTCCCCACCCCCTGCCAATCTAGTTTAAACCATCCTGTACAGCTCGAGCAAACCTCCCTCCCAGGATATTTGTACCCTTCCAGTTCAGGTGCAACCTGTGCTTACTGTACAGGTCCTACCTTCCCCAGAATGTGCTCCAATTATCCACATAATGGAAGCCCTCCCTCCTACACCAGCCCTGTAGCCACATGTTTAGCTGCACTCTCTCCCTATTTCTTACCTCATTATCACGTGGCACTGGTAGTAATCCAGAGATAACTACCCTGTTTGTCCTGGACTTCAGCTTCCAACCTAACTCCCTGTACTCGTTTTTCACATTCTCAGTCCTTTTTCTACCTCTGTCATTGGTACCGATGTGTACCATGACTGCTGGTTGCTCACCCTCCCTTAAGGATCTTGAAGACACGATCCGAGACATCACAGACCCTGGCACCCGGGAGGCAACGTACCATCCGTTCATCTCGTTCGGATCCACAGAACTGCCTGTCTGTGCCTCTTACTATTGAATCCCCCACTACAATTGCTCTCCTATTCTTCCCCCTTCCCTTCTGTGCGACAGGGCCAGGCTCAGTGCCAGAGACCTGTCCGCTATGGTCTTCCCCTGGTAGGTCGCTCCCCCACAACAGTATCCAAAACGGTATACTTATTATTGAGGGGAACGGCCACAGGGGATCCCTGCACTGTCTGCCTATTCCCTTTCCCCTTCCTGACAGTCACCCAGCCACCTTTTTCCTGTACCTTGGGTGTGACCACCTGCCTATAACTCCTCTCTATCACCCCCTCAGCCTCCCGAATGATCAGAAGTTCATCCAGCTCCAGCTTCAGTTCCCTAACGCGGTTTGCGAGGAGCTGGAGTTGGGTGCACTTCTCGCAGGTGAAGTCAGAGGGGACACCAGCAGTGACCCTCACCTCCCACATCCTGCAAGAGGAGCATGCAACTGCCCTCGCTTCCATTCCCACTACTCTAGATTTCCAGTAGAATAAAAAAAAGCCTTACCTTACCGACCCTCCACACAGACTTTTTTTTGGTTAGAGAAGGATGGGTGAGAGACACTATACTTGTAGTGTTTCGAGTTTAGCCAATGCCCGAATATATCAGTTCCTTCCTGGCTCGCGTTCTCTCCACACACCCGCCGCTGAAAACAAGACCATAACACATGGACCGTATACAGTAGACAGCTCAAATCACTGGAACGCTACACCAGCACTTAATAAAACGCTGCAAATCCACTGGCAGGATACGCGTTCCAATGTGAGTGCCCTCTCCCAGACCAATATTCCCAGTATCCAGGCATTGGACGTGCACGTGATGGGTGGGCCACATTGTCTGTGTGCCTAACACAAGACTCCCTAAACATGTGCTGTACTCCGAGCTCCAAATTTGGTAAGGTGATCACTTGGAGGGCAGAGTAAATGGCATAAGGACACCCAGAAAACCTGCCTAAACAAATGCAACATACCCATCAACACATGGGAATCGCTAGCCGTAGAAAGCACAAACTGAAGAAGCCTCTCTGAAGGCACCAATTACTTTGAGTATCACTGGGCACATGAAGGTCAAGTGCAAGCAGCAGAAACAGCGAGAAGGAGCCAGAACGTCCTGCCCATCTCCAATACTAACAGCACCTGCCTTACCTTTGGCAGAGTACGATGCCCCAGGATTGAAGTATTCAGCCACCTCAGAGCCTACCCTGTCCCAAGGAGTGGAAGCAAGTCATCATGGACTCTTTAACAAACTTCCATCTTTCATATTTTATTCAAAACAATTTGTTTTGAAAATATTTGCTTGGATTTGTAGGATTGTTTTGGGATTAAACAGCTTCACGACACTTACCAACTCATTTGTGTCCCACTAACGTTTCAGTTGTAGTGCCGTACGTCCCGGAAGTACTTACACAGCAGACTTTAAATTCAGCGCAGAGTGGGTTTGTACAGCAATGATTCGCGTCCTCGCTGACAGTTCCTTACAAATGGCATCTGGGTGAGTCTCAAGCCTGTAGTGACCCATCCAATTCATTTTCGCCATCTTTTAACTGGGCTCCACGAATCGAGATGTTTACGGAGAGAAGTGGTGATAACTTCCATAACGATATTGAAATAATGTGATAAAATATTTCACGGTATTTTAGAGTTGCGTACCCACGTTCTCTCTAAATCTCAATCTTTGTTTGCAATAGGAGGTGTTCGTTCGTGGTATTTTGTATTTGCAGTGTTGTGATCTCTTCCTCCCGTGGTGTTTACCTGGAACCAGATCAGAATATTAGGTAAGTGCAGGAAACGGACCTCGTGATGCCCTTTAAAGAAGGGAATGATGTCTACTCGTTCGAATTATTCCTGTCATTCCGCTGACTCCCCATGAAATTGATCAGTCCCGTCATCATGATAATTCTGGCTTCTTAATGCTTGAGGAGCAATTAACTAATACTGCTTAAAACTCGAGCTGCTTTTAAACTGTACAACGGAATCAGACCGAACTGGGCAATAATCTACAGATTCAACTCCAGCAGTACTTTAATGGGCAACTCACACTACAACATATAATCTGCCTCCGTAATTGCTGCCATTTGTATTTGTTGTTTACTATTGCTGGCATTGATCAGTTGTAGTTATTACTTTAACATTATACATTATATTTGCTCAATCAGTTTTTGTTTTATTGCTAAGTCTCTTTGAAATGTGCCAGTGCCACACATGAACATCCTCATGTTTACGGCAGCTTCTGCAAACTGGAATTCAGTTGTTTTAACGCATAAACCACATCTGGGAGGCCTGAACAAAACACTCAGAACTTGTTAGTACCATTAGTTCTGTAAATTTTTTGTCACAATAACATCTTTCCTGTATTTCAGTGCATATATGTACAATTGAGGGAAACAACACAAGGCACTTCACAGAGATGGTAGGGAGGGAATAATAGGAAAAGTAAGCAAAAGATTGGTCAGATTCTTTAAAATACTCTGATATTTGGAGAGGAAGATGAGATTGGGGGGGCAATGGGATTTAGATTAAGAATTTTAGAGCGTGAGGCCTAGTTCATTGAATGTACAGCCACCAATAGATGCAATGCATAAGGGATTAGCATCAGAGGAATTGCAAGTTGTTGACTGCAGGACTGTCAGAAGTCAGAAATGGGTTGGAGATCCACTTCCAAAGATTTAAATATTAAAGGAGTTGGGGGACAAGATGTCAATGTGAATCAAAGAAGAATGCATAGGATTTGATGGCAGATAAGCTAAGCAGCAGAGGTTGGAGTGAAGTTTACTGTACTGTATGGTGAGAATTGTAGGCTGACTGAGGCAGTATTGAAATAATAGAGGTGATGGATGAAGATTTTAGAAGTGTAGATGCTGAGACAGGAGTAGAGAAAGTCAGTCTTACGGTGAATATGAATTTGTTGGACTTTTGGGGGTCAGAAGATTGCGCAGTGTCAAATAAGACAGCATGGCTGTAAGTAGATTAGTTCAGTCTGAGGCGGTGTCTAGTAATAGGAATGGAACTGATAGAAACTGTTTATGGCAGAAGCTAAAGACAATGGTTTAAGTTTTAGCAAGATTCTGCTGGTTAAATAGTGCTTGGTAAACAAGCCATGTGGCTACAAAATGCCATTGGGAAGTACAGCTTGATGTCAACACACGTTGGAAGTTGATCCCATGTTGATGAAGGATATTGCCAAGGGGCACCCTATAAATGAGTTGGGGAGGAGACAGGGACAGATCACTAAGTGCCTCATTGTCTGATGTTGAAAGATTCTGTGACTGAGATTTGGAAAACGGAATAAGACTTATCCCAGTGAGCTGGAGAGGAGACACATCGGAGGAAGATGTTGAGCCCAACAGTGTCAAAGACTGCAGGAATCTAAAGGAGGATAAGATGGATAATGCACCCCAGTCGCAGAGAATGCCATTAAAGGTGTTGGTTAAGAGTTGTAGCAGGAAATCTGATTAGAGAGCTTCAGACAGTGAGTTGTAGGAAAGTAAAATTTGGGATCTAAAAACAATTGAGAAATTTGGGGAGAAGTGGAATGTTATAGATATAGAAATGGACATTCTTGCTGGTAAGAAATATTGACGGTAATTTTGAAAGTGATGGAGAAAGTACATGAAGAAATGGAACCATTTGTAACATGACTTAGAATGAGGTCCAGGAAGGGAAGTTGAATGGATCAGGAGTTTAGTGGGAATTGGTCAAAAGAGCAGAACATGTTAAATAAAAACAAAAATGCTAGAAAATTCTAATGATGACCATGAAACCATTGTTGATTATCAGAAAAACCCATCTGGTTCACTAATTACCTTCAGGAAAGGAAATCTGCCTTCCTCACCGGGTCTGGCTTACATGCGACTCCAGACCAACATTGACTGTGAATTGGCTTCTGAAATGGCTTAGCAAGTCACTCAGTTGTATCAATCGCAACAAAGTCTCACCAAGGCAGTAGAAACAACCATGGCAAAAACATGCTGACCCCACCTTACTAACATCTGGGGGCTTGTGCCAAAATTGGGAGAGTTATCTCTCAGACTAGTTAAGCAACAGCCTGACATAATAAGACTCATGGAATCATACCATACAGACAATACCTGTAAGGTTGACCTGTACCTGTCCATACAAAGTGACCCATGCCTGCTTTACACCAAAGTGGCCCGTGTTTGAAAGACACAAAATGGCCGACAAGAATTAAAACAAAATGGAACAGCCTGCTCCAACATTTAAGTGAGACACAATGGTACCGTTGAACGAGACTACTCCAAGATCTGCAAAAGAGCCTTACCACCAACCATCCAAGTCAGTTTTGACAAGAGAATGCCTAAGAACAGACATTCCAGCCTCGGTAATGAAAGGATGATTGTTCCAGTAAATGAATAACACCAAGTGTGAATCCCAGCCCATGAGCCAGCTAGATTAACTCCATTTAACTCCCTAGGCAGCTGCAAAAAACAACAGCTAAAGTAACTTTGTAGTAAATAGTTACTTCTTTGAAACTACCTGCAATATTAAATAGATTCTAGTTAAAAATTCCTTAATCATTGAAGTAGTTTTCAACATATAACCAAAGTATAATATAAACATTAGGGTAAAACCATTTAAACCTAGATATGAAAGTTAATCATCCTTAGGAAACACCTTATTTTACACCCTGATCAAAATAGATTGTTCACAACTCATTAATTACAAACTGCTAAGAGTAGAAGTAGCTGTACATTATATAACTAACTTTATAATAGAACTTAACCTTATAGTGACTAATTAAACTTGTATAATTAGGACAGTGGGAAATATTAGAGGAATGGCTGAATTTGATAAAAGGTAGCACATGTAGTACAATGAATAATAGAATTCACACTGTCCTTAGAGATAAGAAGCCTGAGACAGATCTGAAGGAGAGTAGCCAGTAAATTTTTGGAATGTGAATAAATAGGATGCATAGAAAGATCCCAAGGCCTAGAGATTACAAATGCCATAAGACCATGGGAACCTGGGGCTGTCTGTAAGAATGCCCATCATTGATTAGGTGTCCCACTGGATTGGGTGTATGGATTAACAGGGAAGGACAGTGACTATGCTGTATTTGATTATTATAACAAAAGTGTATAAAATACTATATTTTCACTGTAAAAATCAGTGTGTGTCATTGATCTCTGTTCTGATCTGAGCTGTAGATTAAGGAAAAAATTGCTTTCTCACGTTGAGGCCGGATTTGGGTAAGATCCTTTGGCCCGCTCCCTGCATCAATCAGTTTCTGCTTGAATTAACATCTTCCATTTGCCTGAATCCTGCCTGTCTCTTTAGTTTTTGTCCCTGGTTGGAGGTGGGTGGTGGAGGGCCGGGGGACACAGTGGGGAGGAGTACACTCCTACAATGCCCCATCCTTGAATATGTTCAGTCCCACTGGAAGAACAGATCCAGCAGAGGTGGTGACTTAGTGATGTACACTCGGGAGGGAGCTGCCCAGTGAGTCCTCAACATTTACTCCTGACCCCATGAAGTTTCATGGTAGCAGGTTAACCATGGGCAAGAAAACCTCCTGCTGATGACCACACAATGTCCTGACTTGGAAATGGATTGCTATTCCTTCACTGTCGCTGAGCACAAATGCCAGAATTCCTCCCGAACAGAATTGTGGGTCTACCTATAGCTCATGACTGCAGCAGCTTAAGGAAGCAACTCACGACCAAAAATTATAGGGCAACTAGGGCAGGCAATAAATGCTGTCTAGCCAGCAATACTCACGTGCCATGAGAGAATAAAACATAATGATCTGAGAAAAGTGTGAATTTTAGACAGAAAGTGGTTGTGTATGATATGGTCTTTGATGACTAAACCTGTTGTTAACCAGGTACTTTAAAAATGCATCATAGGCATTTGATAGACAGTGCTGTAAGGAATGAATCAGAATACAGAAAGGAAACAGAGGCCTTGGTGACATGAGGCAATCATAACCTCTCTCTCAATGTTGGCAAAGCGAAAGAACTGCTAATTGACTTTAGAAAGAAAGGAGGAGAACACACACCCATCTGATAGACTCTGTAACTACAAATAATGCTAGATCTTGTTCATGTTGATCTTGCATTGCATACGTCCTGTGCAGTTTAAGCTGTATGCCTTATTCTGTCCAAGCATTTTCACCCTATGATCTCTGTCCTTGATTACTGTGATCTGCCTGTACTGCTCGCAAACAAAGCTTTTCACTATGCTTAGGTACACATGGCAATTAGCCAAATCAATCAATTGATTAGGACTATACTGGGGAACAATCTGGATGGCAGTGAGTTTAAGATATTGCCGGGAACAAAGGTGACAGAACAAATGTGCATTTGGACACCTGTGGAACTGATGTGGTGAATGAAATATATGTTTGTTTCTCACTTGAACAATTGAGCGCTTATCTTTCAAACTTTTACTTGATAAGCCTTTTGTGAGAGATTTTACTGGATTTTTTTCAAATTTTGTGATTGAATAATAAAGGCTGTATGATCCCAACATGCACAACACTGAAAGTACTGGACATTTGTCTGTAATGAGTTTTCTGTTTTTCTGCAGCCTTCCTAAAGGATGGAAACATGTAGGGCGAGTATCAGCCTCTGACCAAATGCTACTCGTTTTTTCACTGAAACAGCAAAATACCGACAAACTCAAAGAACTTCTGGAGGAAGTATCAAACCCACATTCTATCCGATATGGTAATATCCAGAAAATGTTATGCTTCTTATTTTCTGTTTTACGTGTTAGCAATGTTCGCAGGATTTTCTATGACTTGACAATCTTGTCTGTCCAGTTAGTAACGCAATCATTGCAATCTTGATCACAACATGCAGCCACTATATTAAGTTCCTGTGTTTAGCTGAAGGAGTTATTGCCATCTTCATGCTTGAACATAGTTTTCTGCACACTTCTGGCAAAGTAACACAGGCAGAGTGGGACCAGATTGGAAGAATTTCCTGGCTGTAGTCTGAAAGCTGGTTTATTTTAAAAATGTTCTAAATATTTACACCGCTATATATTTGCGCGTCTTGTGATATTATTTGAAGGCAAAAGTTTCTTTAGTTCTATTAGTTATTTTGAATTTGAGTTTATAATGGGGTATATTACTAACAAATTGGGAACAAAAATTTTAATGTGAATTCTGTGATAAAAATTCTGCCTGACCAATCTCCTCCACTTCTTTGAGGAAGTAAGAATCCATGTGAACTGAGAAGCTCTATGACTTGAATTATCAGCACTTTCAAAAGTTTTTGCAAAATTCAACGTTAGTTAAACAGACAGCTCTGACAATTCAGAAATCAATACAAAAGTGCAGGAAGTGTGTATTCATTAATGGAATTATTTCAAGAATGTTAAGTATTGAATGGGACAGGTCAGAGATGGTACAATTTGTCTAATTTATTTAAATAACTTGCTTGCAAAAACTTAATACATAATGGTCAAAACTATAATACCAAACAGGGAACAATAGTAAAATCAGAAAACACAAAATGAATTGGCTACAATCAGTAAATTTTGCAAAAATAGCAGGTGAGACATGTGTGAGGCTCTATAGAAAGGAAGAAGAAATAGTTGACTTGGCTGCTTCAGAAATGGTATTGAAATTGCAATGGACTCTTTGTGACCTCCATGCTAAGTGTGTCGAAGCATGCAGAGCAGCAGTCAACCAAAGTCAAAAAGATATTGGACTAAACATGGTGAATGCTGGAGAAACTCAGCAGGTCTGGCAGCGTCTGTGGAGAGAAAAGCAGTTAACATTTATGTCTTCTTCGGAACTGGGAAGATGCTGCCAGACCTGTTGAGTTTCTCCAACATACTGTGTTTATTTCAGACTTCTAACATCTGCAGTATTTCGCTTTTGTTAAAAATATTGAACGCATCAAAAACATACTGTAAAGATTGGAACAGTAACTGAACTGATATCATTGATGTGTCACACCTTGAACATTCGAGTGCTATGTGCAGTGCAGAAAAAGGAAGCATGTGTAGTTCTTTAGCTGTTAAAAGTTGATTTTAGAGCTGATATTAGGAACCTTTTCATCATATGTTGATAAGTAAATAGAGTAACAGAGCAAAAATCCTGGAATCATTTCAGAAATTAGATGTTGAATTGTGAGTTGTGGTGCTGAAGTGAGAAAAGATCTTTCTGGATGGATGAATTAAGATGAGGTGAATAACTTCTTAAAAACACTATTTTACCAACATTTCTAATTTGCATTTCAGATTTCCACTTGTTTTATGTATTTTATGTATGTTTCAGTATTTTATATTACTTAATAAGGTTGAGCAAGACTCCTTCTGGAAGAATTTCAAATGTGAATACATGACTAATTCTGATTTAAGGTTTATGACTTTTTTTAAATGTAATAAAAATCTTTGCACCTTTTAACCCTTTTTGAGAAATATTTAGTTGCATTGGTAAACTGAGTCTCACTATTCTCTAGGTAAATATCTCACGTTGGATGAGTTATCCAGTCTGATTCGACCTTCAGAAGAGACTCTGAAAACTGTGTGGACATGGCTGGAAAATCATGGTGTACAAAACTGTACCACAATCCAGACTTTCGATTTCTTGAAATGTTTCATGTCTGCCAGGTGAAAATAAATCTGAGTTGCGGAATCTTTACTACTTCATAGAGTTTATAGGGTCATACTAAGCTGTTAAAAAAGGAAAATGTTTTTTCAGTGTTCTGCATTAGTTTGAGAGCTATGGACAATGTAGGTTACAACTGAAAACTTTCTTAAGGCACAGAAGTTTTTTTAAAAAAAAAGTTTGACCAAGTTATACTTTGGACATAATTCAGTAAATTCTAGACTCCATTGCTACAAAAGTTAATTCTTGTTTCAACCTGATCAGCTCATGTGCATCTCAAAGGTTGGCTTTTTATCTAAGATGCAAAATGATTAGATGCTTTGGCTTCAAAATTCCTCAAGTCATGATAACAGCAGTTATATTAGAATTATACCAATGGTGCTCTCAAGCCAGAGTTTACAGGATCAATAAAAGGAAGTTTATTAGTTTGCAGCAAGCATTTCTTTTGCATCTTTCATTAATGTGATTCTGGCTATGTACTATTCCTAGATGGAGAAGAGGTGGTGTGTGTCCAGATCACCTTACTGACCCTGGAAAGTTGTCCTTCTGGCCCTCTGAGATAACAACACAATGGTATTTTTATGAAAGGAAATAATAGGCCTAGATTTTTTTCCCAGTCTGGGCCTCCCTGTTGGCACCCGTGTAAGCTGTAACGGAGGTCAAGCTGCCTCCAAACATTCACTGTCTTGGTTGCATCAGACACACAGGTATTGTTGAGGAACAGTAAAAGTGACATTCCTAGCAGTCAACAGCTGGTCACTTGCCTTGTAAAGAACAGTCAGAAATGTTTTCCTTACAAAAGACTGAGAAAAGTCTTGGAGAAAGCACAGACTGGTGAAACAGGTCCCTCGCTTTTCTTTGGGAGTTGAGACAGTTCATTGGCAGAATTCTTGAGATTTTTTTCAAGTTCAATTGCTAACTAAACTGCTTGAGACCCCAATTTGTAGCATTCCTTATGTAGATTAACGTCTTTGAGCAGTTGTGAGGGAAGGAAGAGAATTCTGAGAAAGTACGAAAAGTTAAAGCAGTAGTTCATATACACAGTGTTTGCTGAAGCTGAAGGAAGTGCAGAAGATAGCAAGACAAAATATTTTGTGGTCACACTCCAAACATTTAACAGTGGAAGTGACTGAAAGCTGACCATCCTCCGCCACCCCCCCCCCCAGGAGTAAGTTATGAATAAAATAGTTAAGGAATGGGGGCGGGTTGGAACGTGGAATGTTTTCCAAGAAAATTGGGACAAGACTGGAGGGGCTAGCCTGACGATACAGACATAGAAGCGTACCAATTACCAGTATAAATACACTACTCAGTCCCTCAAGTTTGGTCAGCCATTCAATAAGATTATGGCTGATCTGTTTCTGTTTTGAATTTCACATTTCCTCCAACCTAGTAACTTTTCATTTTCTTGGCTATCAAGAATCTATCTACTCCAGCCTTGAGAATATTCAATGACATTGCCTCCACCATCTCTGAATTGTAGCATTGCAAAGTCATAAAACTCTAAACGAAAAAGTTCCCCTTATCTCTGCTAAAAATGCAATCTCTAATTTTTAAACAATGCTCCCTAGTTGCAGATCCACTCACAAGAGGAATAGTCCTTTCCGTGCCCACCTTGACAAGCCTATTCAGGAATATATATGCTTCAATCAAGTGGCCCCTCATTCTTCTAAACTCCAGTGGAAGCAGGATCAAGTACCAATCTAGTAAACCACCTCTGAATCCTCGCCATCACATTTAAATCCTTCCAATAAGGAGACCAAAACAATACACAGTAGTCGAAATGTGAGCTCACCAGTGCCCTACATAACTGAAGCATGGCATCTTCTATGTTTAATTCCTCTTGTATTAAAACATAGAATCCCTTTAGCCTTCTTTATGTGCTGTACCCACATACTGACATTTTGTGATTTGTGCAGTCCCTCTGCACCACAGAATCCATTTTCTATTTAACTAATATTCTTTATTTCATGTCCTACCAATTCAGAAAAAAGACCTGGTTATTGCAAATTCTGCTTTCTGCCACCTGACCAATCTTCTATCCATGCTAGCATATTACCCCCTACACTACGAAATCCTACTTAGCCCAAATATCTTTTGTGTAATATCATGTCAACTGCTTTCTGGAAATCCAAGTACAGTATTTCCAAAGCTTCCCCCTTACCCACAGTGCATGTTACTCCTTTAAAGAACTCCAGTAAATAGGTTGAACATAATTTTTCCTCCATAAAAACATGCTGACTGCTACTGATTACTTTGAGTTTTCTAAATGCCAGCTGTAACCTCTTGAATGACCAATTCTAACAAAGTCCCCAGGATTAAAGTCCAGTTCAGTACCTATCATTTCCTGCTTTCTGCAATCCTCTCTCCCTTATTGATTGCAGGAGTTATATTTTCTACTTTCCAGTTTGATGGAAACTTTCCAGAAACTATCAAATTTTGGAAAGTTAGCACTAACAGATCATCTACATAACTAGCTCACTCTTTTAAGACTCTAGAATGAAGTCCATTGGAACGTGGGCAATTGTCATCAGTTTGTTCAGTATCTCTCCAGCATGATTGTAATTTCACCAATTTCTCACTCCCTTCCATCTCCTGATTTACAGCTATTACTGGAATGTTTATTTAAGCTCTGTGGTGAAGACTGAAGCAAAGCATTTCTTCATTTCATCTGTTATTTCCTTGTTATCTACTTACTCTGTGGAGGTCCAGCATCACTTTACTTACTCTTTCCCGTTTTAAAACTGTAGAAACTCTTGCTGTCTATTTTTACATATTTAGCTAGATCCCCTCATATTTTAATTTCTTCCTCCTTTATTAATCTTTTAGTCATCCTCTACTTTTTATATTTTGACAAGCACCTGACCTGCCAGTCATTTTTGTGCAATGCCATGCTTTTTCCGTAAATTTAATACTCTGCTTAACTTCTTAAGTTCACCACATAATGGTAGGCCCTTCTGTTCATTTTTTTTCTTCTTACGAAACGTGCACTTATTCTGAGCATTCTGAAATATGTCCTTAAATGTTTATACTGCTTCTCTATTGACCTATACCCCAACCTAGTACCCTGGTTCACTTCAGCTAGCTCAGTTTTCATGTTTTCACAGTTGCCCTTATTTAAGTGTAAAACTTTAGTCTTAAATCTAATACTCTGTATTTCATATTAGATGTAAAATTCAATCCTATTGTAGTCACTGCTACCTAGGTGTGCCTTTTCCCTGAGCCCATTAATTAATCCTGTGACATTTCCCAGTACTGGATCTGGTATAATCTGCTCTCTACTTGGTTCCCGAGCATGCCGCTCTAAGAGACTATGTCAGAAGCTTGCCATGAACACCTCAGCCAGGCTACCATTGCCCAACCTGAATTTTCATGTTTTTATGTAGATTAAAATCACCTACAATTACTACCATCCACTTAATGCAAGCACGCAATATTTCTTCTTGCATAATTCATTCTACATTGTAGTTGCATTTAGGGGGCTTGTAGACTACAACCATTAGTGGTTTATCTCTGCTACTATTCCTCAAATCCAAACAAATCTGATCTCCTGAACCAAGGTCATCTCTAGCTTTAGCACCAACGCCAACCTTGAGTGGTACCCCTCCACCTTTACCTATCTTCCTATTCTTGTTGAATTTTAAAAACCAATTGACATTCAGGAGCCAATTCTTATCATTATGCAGCAGTATCTTCCTAATGTCTATCAGATCACATTTATTTACTTAAATGTACACCTTCAATTTATTTTCTTTGTTATGAATCCTACACACATTCAAACACAGAACTTTTGTGTTTTTGTTATCTCTGTGACATCCAGACCTGACCGTTGATATATTCTGTCTGTCCTGCCATTCTGTGATCTCTTCCCGTTTTATTATTGTGCCTTTTCCTGTCCTGACTCTATCCCTTGATTTGCTGTATCTCGCCAAACTTAATCCCTCACCCACAATGTTTCGTTTAAGGTCTTCTTTACTTCCCTAGTTGTATGCTAGAACACTGGTTCAAGCACAGCTCAAGTGCTGCCCCACTTTCCCCAATAATGATGCTAGTGCCTCATGAACTGGAACCCATTTCTCCCACAGCACTCTTTCAGCTACGTATTCATTTCGCATTCCAGAGATGATTACCCTTGAGATTCTGCTCTTCAATTTGGTGCCTCACTCCTCGTACTGACTAAGCAGAACCTCTTTCTCAGTCCTGCCTATGTTGTCGTGCCTACTTGAACCATGGCAACTGGATCCTTCTCCCACTCCAAGTTCCTGTCCAACCTGAGCAAATGCCCCCAACCCTGGCACAGGGTGTAACATTGTACGCTGGGCTGCACAGAACTGTTTCTAGCCCCCTCACTGTACTACCCTCTAATACCACTACTCCCCTACTTCTTATTCGCCCACTTAATGATGCTGTGAAGTACATTCCCTCTAATTCAGCCACTGTGCAGACCTCAGAGGTCTCTGCGCAACAATGACTGGAGAAACCAGAAGTGAATGCACCAGCAATGCTGACATGTGCAGACTCTCAGTGCAGCTTAGAAGGAGCATTGGTTCCTCATGCAGGTGCCCTGGTCAGTCCATTCTTTTTCCTTACAGACCTTGCTTTTTCTGACACAAGCAAGCACCTCAAACTTGACAGATAATAATAAGATTGGTGGTTTAGTGGACAGTGAAGAAGGTTATTTCAGAGTACAATGGATCAGATGGGCAAATAGGCTGAGGAATGGCAGGTGGAGTTTCATTTAGATAAATGTGAGGTGCTGTACTTTGGAAAGGCAAATCAGGGCACAAATTATACACTTATGGTCCCGGGGAATGTTGGTGAAGAAAGAGACCTTGGGGTGCAGGTTCATAGTTCATTGAAAGCGGAGTTGCAGGTAGACAGGGTAGTGAAGAAGGGATTTGGTACAAATGGTCAGTGCATTGAGTATAGGAGTTGGGAGCTGTACAGTTCATTGGTTAGGCCAATTTTGCAATACTGCATTCAATTCTGGTCTCCCTGCTGTAGGAAGAACTTCAGTAAAGATTTACGAGGATGTTGCCAGGGTAGGAGGGTTTGAGCTATAAGGAGAGGCTGAATAGGCTAGGGCTACTTTCCCTGGAGTGTCAGAGGCTGAGAGTTATAAGGTTTATAGAGGTTTATAAAATCATGAGGGGCATGGATAGGATGAATAGTCAGTGTCTTTTTCCCAGGGCAGAGTATTCCAAAACTAGAGGGCATAGGTTTAAGGTGAGAGGGGTAAGATTTAAAAGGAACCTAAGGAGCAACTTTTTCACACAGAGGGTGCTGTGTGTATGGAATGAGCTGCCAGAGGAAGTGGTGGAGTCTGGTACAATTACAACATTTTAAAAGACATCTGGATAGGTATATGGATGGGAAGGGTTTAGAGGGATATGGGGCAAATGGGACTAGATTAATTTCGGATATCTAGTCAGCATGGACTGGTTGTACCGAATGGTCTGTTTCAGTGCTGTATAACTATGACTCTATCACTCTAAGAGCTATGGTCCCTGCATGACTATCTTCTCTTACCCCTTACTTGACTTGCTTGTTGTCACATCCTCCTTCCTGTCCCTTACTACAAATAGAATTGGACTGCACAATCCAAAGGGTGTGACCACCTTTTGAAACAAAGTATCCAGGTAACTCTTCCCCCATCATGATGTGTGACAGAGTTTACAATTCAGTCCCCAATTCAATATGAATCGGAGTTCCTGCAGTTTTAGACATTTGCTTTTGCATGAATATTCTCCTTTCCTTCCAATAATAATTCAGGTATGGTTTAGGGTTTTTGTAGCAGAGTAATACAGGTACAACTGAAAATATTCCAGAGGTGGTAAATTGCAGCCCTAAAATCTTTTATTCACAGTTGAATAGGAAAATTAGCTGGGGTTGCGCCGAATGCCACCTAATTCGTTTTGAGCAGGCAGTTAAGGTGTAGTTGAACCAGTGGGAACGGAACATTTCATTGGTTTTCCTGCTATTAAACTTAAAAGTTTGGTTTTGCAGTTCAAGAACTGTTACTGAGTGAAGTCAGAGTTATTCTGTTTCTCAATCTGTATTTCAGCACTGCTGAAAAGCTTTTACCTGGATCAGAATTTAATCGGTACACCGATGGCCATCACACCTTGATAAGATCCCCAGTTAAGTATGAAGTCGCTGAAGAAGTTGCTGAACACATTGATTTTGGTGAGCCATTAAATCAATACCCTTTGAATAGTGTTGTGGATAAATGTAAGGCTTTAGCTGCAGTACATATCATTCTGTCCTCTCTCTGACTGGATAGTTATTATAGTTGAACAGATGTTTTGTTTTAAGCCAGTCAGCTGTCAGATTCAGGATATTTCAAACCAAGCTACTGACAAATTCACACAGGCAGAGTTTCTGATTTAAAATATTGGAAGTTATCTTCTTTACTCAGAGAGTAGTAAGGGCGTGGAATGCCCTGTCTGCAAAAATAGTAGACTCGCCCACTTTAAGGGCATTTAAATGGTCATTGGATAAACATATGGATGATAATGGAATAGCTTAGGTTAGATGGGCTTCAGATTGGTTTCACAGGTCGGCGCAACATCGAGGGCCGAAGGCCCTGTACTGCGCCGTAATGTTCTATGTTCTATGTTCTATGCTCTTCCTAAAGGATAGAGTCTAAAACTTAAATTTTCCTTCTTTCCATTAACAACATTGTTCAGCTCAAACTCATTTTGAATTCACAACTTTTCCCATATCCTTCTCTTATCTGATAAACATGTGAAGCATCTGTCATTAAATACCTCTGCAAATTTACGATCATTTCTAAAACTACTAGGGTTTTCTTTTTTTTTTGTACCTTTTGTAATCTTTAGATTCTGATTTCCCCTTCAGCTTTACAATGTTATCTCTGAGTTAGCTGAGAAAAAAATGTCCCTTCTTAACTTCAAGTAAGCCTAGTTTATGACCTGGCTTTTTCCTGTTCTTGTTGCATCTGAAGTCTGTGGTTTCTTCTCCCGCAACATTAGCTCACCGACCTGATGTTTTTCAATTGCTCATATTCAGCACAGGAGCACACACTTGTCTTTGCAAGTCTGCTAACAGATTACTTGTGGAAGGACCTTTTGTACACCTTTTCACAATTCCATTTTCTCTTCTCATTCTGACCCAATCGATAAGGAGGTAATTAAAATTTTCTGGAACATTAATTTGATTATTATTGTCAATCAGTTTAATCTTTCTTCAGATTTCTATCATAAATCTGTGCTTCCTCCTGTTCATCTTTAAATTTGTATCTCTTCCAGTGTTCCAAAAAATGCAGTAATTTTGTGGCACATCTGCTACATGCAATTCTCTAACAATCCTCCTCTGAAATATCCACTATGAAGTATCCCAGAGTAGCTCAGTACCAAACTGAATTGGGTTTCCTTACTTGGACACTACTTAACACCTGCCTTGCTTTCATGCCAGGCACTGGGCTGCCCTACCCTGCCACAACCTTTCCTTGATTCTCACCTGTTTGTTCACAATGTTTGCTTTTCACTCTGCTTCAACAAATTGTGGCATTTATACAACCACCTTAATATAGTAACTTGTCCAAAGAAATGGAGCTATTATTGGGAAAACAGAGATAACAAGGTGTAGAGCTGGATGAACACAGCAGGCCAAGCAGCATCA